>NW_022200168.1:31048-43963 GCF_009176525.2 Contarinia nasturtii | reverse complement strand
GTTTTTGGTAGCGTCAAATGCTTACCGCTTCAATACAACACTTTTAGCAAAACTCCGAAGCGAATCGACGCATTTTTTATATCTCTACCAAAAATATATTTTTGAAATTCAAAGTGAAACTTTTTTATAGATTTTACCGAGTGAATAAAGTGTATGAAATTTTCAACAAAATTTGAAGGTAGATATAGTCAGTGTGTTGTATTTTGAATATATTTTCATGTCCAAAGTTCATTTTAATCATTAAGCATGAAATAAAAAAAAATCCCAGAACAACCAAAAATGGCGTTATCCGTCTAAAGTGATACGCTCGACACCGTCTAAAGTGAGACGCCATATAATTGTATGTTATGGAACAGTGTTGACATTTGAATGTCATTTTTTGGTGGGAAATTGTGTTTGCGTGTATTTGCATTGACTTTAACGTGATTTTTTTTTTAATTTTGGTGATTTTTTTAGCCATGTCACGTTATCAACGAAAGACCACCCACGGTGACACAGACTTTGATCAATTGTTGAATGCAATCAAAGATGTTAAAATCGAAAAAACCGAATTATCATTGATGATGATATGGCAATTGCTGAAATTGTAGAGGTTGAAACATCGGAAGAACCATCCACTTCTAATCTCACTCGTAGCGCTAGCCTTTCCTCTAGCCTTTCTTCTGTGCTTAGTGCCATCGGCCCTCTGCAGCCATCTACACCAAGAAAAAAATCAAATCGCGGCCGTCGTGCTATGCAAAGCACCATATTAACATCGCCCGAAACCGTTTCTATTTTGAAGGAAGGAAAACGTAAGCGCGATGAAGCCAAATCAAAGAAGAAGAAACAGGCCGCGAAGAAATCATCGCAAAAACAGTCGACCTCAAAACGTTCAAAACGCAAGGCCTCTTCTTCATCATCATCAGGATCTGATGAGGATCCGTGTTTGGCTTGCGGCAAGTCGATGCAAGGCCCATTGACCAGACACAATTCAATCACATGCTGCACCTGCAAGGGATACGCTCACTTGAAATGTGTTGATCTAGGCCGCTCAAGTATGTATGTGTGCCAAAACTGTGACTCGGATTTGGAAATGGAGTAATATTAATCGGCCTCTTTCATTAAAAATTGATTTGAAACATTCAATAACAATCAAAATATTTAATAAATGAATCAATTTAATAAATTATTATGTGTTTTTATAACATTTCCCAATTTTCATGCAATTTTATCACACTTTTTTATATTTTGTTGTGCGTCTCACTTTACAGGGTGAAAATTTTTTTGGCCAAAAATCACATGAAAATCTAGAATATTTTTTTATTTTAATCGCAATTTAATCACTTTCTTCAGCAAAGTTGTAGCAATGGTCAATAGCTATCCAACGGTATATGAATCTTTTCGATATCTTATCATTTGAAATTTTTATGATGAAAAAATAAAACCCGTCTCACTTTTAACGGTTCTCCCCTATTATATTATATTTATTTAATTAAATTATTTTCAATAAACCACCAAGGCGAAGTAGCGCTGTTCGGTGCAGTTATTATTATTATTTATTTGGTATTTCATCGGGACCACTGACTAGATCATCCGGAAGCATGTCAATTTGTTGTCCAACAAGCTCCTCAGTTATTTCAATCGGTGATATTTCAGCACAAATGTTGCGAATATTTTCAATCTCCGAGCTATCCAATTGTAGATCTCCCTCCAAAGAGCTGTAGGCCGAAGCAAAGTGCTTTGCAAAGAAACCAGCGATCGTAGACTGGTCTTCTGCCCTCATATCCAGATAAGACATCTCATGCGGCAGATCATCACTTTTCCCTTTTATGTTATTCACATGTCTGAAAAACTTCTTTGGATCATCGTCTATCAGATTCTTCATCTCAATTCTGTAATCCTTGAGTGCTGACCGTGCACTGCGTTTATATTCTCTTCTTAATTGTTTAAAATTTTCTACTGAATCAATTGTGTTGACCTTTTTTTTAATCTGATGAGCTTTGCTGACTTTGTTTTTTAACTCGATTAGTGGCTTGCTAAACCATATTAGTTGCTTCCTGATGACTTTTGTTTTTAACTGAACATGAGTTTCGATTGTTGACTTTACAATTGTATAGAAATTGTTTAGTCTTAATTCTAATGAATTTGCATCGAATTCCTTATCTCTTCAAGGAGTGACTCATTTATTAGTCTATAGTCAGCATTTATGTAATCAATAAATGTTTGCTTTGTTACAACAGTTTTGATGACAGGCTCATTATATTTGATTTCGATTGCATTGTGGTGCTTCTCAAAATTCAATAAATGAAAGTCACTCATTGTGCATTGAAACAGCTCAACATCATTTGTCCAGATTAAATCAAGCATACGACCATTTTGGTTGCAGCTCTTGTTAATCTGGTGAAGTCCTAGTTCATAGCAAGTATCCAGCACTATCTTCTCTTTTTCACTGGCTGCATTGATAACTATTGCTATCAATGAAAAGAGAGAAAAAAATCAGTTAGAATGGATGCGAAAATAAAATGAATTTTGAATTGAAATCAATATATTGATAGTGAATAATTACATTTGTTGGGTTGTGCTTTGCTAGCACTTGAGTGAAACATGTGTTGATCTTTTCTTCCCCGCTATTGGCAAAGAAGCTGAAGTCACCATTGTTGATGCCTACGTTCATATGCCTTTTGCACCTCTAATAAGAACAGCAACGAACCCAAATTGCAAATCATTGTAGCCTGTAGACTTAGATCTGTTATTTTGCCGATCAGTTCCTGCTGGTATGGCGGCCGAATTATTGATTTCAGTGCACATTTGATCGTCGTTATCTCATCTTTCTTTTCTCCCTTAGCTGGTAGAGATGGCTTGTAACGATTTGCCATTTTTCTATTGAAAAAACACACACATTCGATTTAGTTTAAAAACGAATACTATTGAATTGGCGATATTTAGACATTTTCATTGATCCATATCGATATTTTTTACTAAATGATTTTTCATATTAATGATACCTGGCTGAGACACAAAAATATCGAGATTTTTTATAGAAATTTACGAATGAATAAATCTCCTGCACAAATATACACACACGCACACACATGTTTTAAATTCATTTTTTTCGAGCGACAACAGAACAAGAATCTATCTCCTTTTTTGGTACACACACAAAATGATGCAGCACACAAAAATGACAAAAATCTTCGGACTTCACGCAACAGAACTATGTACTGCAGAATAATTGTGAAATTCATTACTTTTTTCATGAAATGATATGTTCAACGTTAAATAATTATTAGAGTACTTAAATATATTTCACATTATAAATGGCTTATATTACGTGCTATGAAATAAAAATGAATTTCACAATAAGTTGGAGAGGAATAACTGCTTGAAATAAGCACGTATTCCAATTTTTGATTTATCATTAAAAAT
The DNA here is from genome assembly GCF_009176525.2 of Contarinia nasturtii. Lineage (NCBI taxonomy): Eukaryota > Metazoa > Arthropoda > Insecta > Diptera > Cecidomyiidae > Contarinia > Contarinia nasturtii. Next base: position 40,558 of record NW_022200168.1, on the reverse strand, counting down.
AATAACTTTTATTGATGAATTAACCAATATTTTTCACGGTAATAAAATGATTAAGTTTACTCACACTGGTGACTTGAATTCAACAATCTGACTGAACTCCGGATCAAGTGTTGAAATATTCGGATCAAATCGGTACAAAACGCACGTTTATCGAAAATGACATGAATTATCAGCAAAATCGTAGAATAATTGAAACGTTGAATTGGAATTTACACTACTGTAGTTTATATCGTAATAAAATGTAAGATTGATTTGTTGACTTGGTATTTACAACGCCAAACGTATTTTTGGTGCGAAATAAGCGTCGTTTATGACATTTCGAAAACCAATGAAATGAACGTCAAATGTCATAAGGCTCGGTTCACATCAATAATACTAATTCTATATTTAGACATTAGACAATTTTAGCTTTAAAGAGTTTTTTGCTTCGGGAAGTGTCAATATCAATCGATGCTTTACATTAATGCTACGATTTAAAACAGAATTTTATGCTCTTTAAATTGAAACATACTATTTATTTAATTACAGATATGGGAAACACTCTATTGGAAATGAATGAACATTTTCCCATTGCACAGTTTTCATTTAAAATTTCGATTGCCAGAATAATTTTCTGCCATGTCCAAATAATTAAGGTAAAACTCTTTACAAGAATCTTTTAATTGTGAAGTAAATAATTTTACAAAAAATTGTATATGCTATTTTAATGTTGGTATTTTACATCCAAACAATTAAAATGTCCATTGCTAAGATTCAAGAAAGAACTTTGCGTTGAGCAGTGAAATATTTACACTGTCTCTTGTGTACAACAACAATAACATTTCTAGAGTTGTGATTCGACAGTTAACTCGCCCGCTTCGCTCTTCACAGTTTGAGCATGTACAATTTTACATTACAGTATATGATTTAAATTTTTGTATATGATTTGAAGTGTCTTGAAAAACTTATTTTTAAGTGTCTTGTGTCATGTACTTCATTGATCTGCGACGAAATGAAGTTTGAAATAAAACAATCTATTTCAAACAAAATTATCGAAGCCTTTCTATAGATCGAACACATCAGAAAAAATTATCTATCTTTAACAATAAAAACTATATTTCTAATTATCATATTTTTGATTTATATCATTCTTATCTCATTTGATTAACTGTATGATGTATGTTAGTAGGATTTAAATGAAACGAAAAAACAATCCCTATGGAGTCCAAGCCGGTGGCGGCGGATATGTTGGATATGTATTCGGATACGTACGATATTGTGTCTGCTGAAAATATCATGATTTTTAAAAACTGGCGGAAAAAAACATAAGGTCCACATTTATTTACCTGCTGATGCTGCTGTTGAGCTGACGGGGGAGATCCCCAATATTGAGGACTACTAGCATAGGGTTGTAAATTGGGAGGAATGAAAGATTGTGTATACGGATTTGAGGTTTGATAAAGTGAACTTGGAAATGGTGGTGCTTGAGTTGATCCGTAATAGTGCTGATATGGTGGCAACGAATATAGTGGCTGCGTCGCAGATACATTTGATGGAGCAGCAGCAAATTGCTATTAAAAATACCATTAAAAAAAAATTCATTAAACTTCTTCAACTTCACATTTTTTGAACTTACTTGTGGTGAAGAAGGTAGAATTGATGAAAGTGAATCAGTTGAAATCGTAGATGTATGTAATGGTAATGAATTCGACGCTATATGTGAAGTATATACTTGTGAGCCACATTGAATTGATGATGGGATTGTAGTTTTCGGTTGTGAAGTCTGTTGTTGATTACAACAAGATAAAGTATAACTTAGAATTAAAAGAATTTTACTCAAGTGTCCTACCTGTTGTTGTTGTTGTTGTTGCTTCTGCTGCTGTTGCTGCGTCTGTTGTGGCTGCTGTTGTTGTTGCTGCTGCTGTTGTTGTTGTTGTTGTTGTTGTTGTTGTTGAGTCGTTGATATAGGAGCTGAATACGGGGTGTTCTGAGCTTGTGGCTCTTGTGAGCTTATACCAGCAGTTTCATCTGGTTTATGGAACGCTGAATTCGAATAATGTGATGATTGTGATGATACAGTTGTTGTAGGCAATTTAAAGCTACTGCTACTGGTTTCACAATACAGCGTATTTTGTTGACTTGAATAAGCTGGAAGTGTAGATGACAAACCTGTGTGGAAAGTTGATGGATATCCTGGAAAAGACACATAATGAAAATATTTTCCTTATGAAAATCGTTGATCTATTTGTAATTGTGTTTTACCATAGGGCGAAGAATAATGTTGTGAATGTGAATAAAGACCTAATGTTTCGATTTGAGGAGTATGCGGTAATGATATTTTCGGATTTTGTTCTTGTTGTGATGGTAACAAGCTTGATGGTTGCAATGTTGTATTTATGTAAGGTGTTGAAGATGTTGTTGGCAATATAGTTGATGTCTGCTGTGAAATCGGATTCACTATTGGTGATTGTTGTAACGTGTGTTGTATATTGTTAACCGCTGTGTGTATTGAATATGGATGACTTGATGAAATTGAAACGTTATTTGATTGATCTTGAATTCCGCTGTTAGTAGTAATTGTTGACGAATTCGAGATAGGTAATTCAGAACGATACGGATTATGTACTGTACCTGTGCGGAGAATTACAAATGAAAATAACGAGTAATCAAGTAGTGAATAGTAAGCAAAAAATAATCAATATTCATGTGAAATTATTCCTAATTCCATATTAGTGTATAATAGGGTGGGTTAATTTGTAGGAGGCCGAAAAACCTTCAAGTCCACATCGCGATTCTGGTTCAATGGGTCCTAACAAGCATTTTTGCCCAAGGAACCATATGTCTAAAATGAATTTCGAGCCAGCCAATTTTTCAATCAAGATATTTTCCAAAATACTCAAAAATCGACTTGGACATTGCATTAAAAATTCAAAAAAACCTTATTTTTTCTCTAGCCAAATGTGTATGCGGGGGTTTTTGGGGTCGAGGAATCCATTTTTGACATTTATTTTGCCATATCATAACGTTTTTATACGATTTTCATACAAAAACTGGCCAAAATGGTCGTTTTCTTCTTTTTTTTCCATTTTTTTCTGTTGATCTCGATTTTATCATCGGATCAGAAAATTATGTTCTACAAAGTTGTTCAGAATGATAAGAGAAATTTTTTGAAAGTGTTTTAGAAAGTGTTTTTTTCCAGATGCCCTCCGAGCCAATTTTCACAAAATACCCCATAGTCTCATAGTATTTGACCCCAAATGGGGGGATCTTACTTTTTGTGAAAATTGGCTCGGAGGGCATCTGAAAAAAACACTTTCCAAAGGTTTTTTGGCATGCTGAAGTCGAATTTTTGGGTTTCATGTCAAAAAAATCAGGGGTTAAGGGGTTATGTCCCCTGACCCCCCGGGGGTGGGGGGAGTTGGAGGGCAGCTGACCCAAAAAATTTCTCTCATCATTCTGAACAACTTTGTAGAACATAATTTTTTGATCGATTATAAAATCGACATCAACAAAAAAAAATGGAAAAAAAGAAGAAAACGACAATTTTTGCCCGTTTTTTGGAAATCGCATAAAAACGTTATTAACATATGTAAAGAAAGTCTTTGGAATAAATTCAAGCGTACGCTATTTAAACATCAAAGAAGCATTTTGAAAATTTCTCTCATTGGTAGTTAGCTTTATTCATAGTCAATCCAAAAACACATTTACGGTACACTTAACGGATCATTGTCTTCGATTTTTCTCAGTATGGGTCGAACCATCATAATCATGCTTTGGCAGACCGATTTGTCGATTTCTTTCAACTTCCTCTCAATCCATCCAACCAATTATTGCTCGTTTCAAGTATTTTGGATCTTCGCCTATAACATACATCCAGGAACAGAGGAGAAATAATTAATTTGGTGTCTTTTTGTGAAGTTTAAGAAATGGTCCTTTTTACATGGAAATGCTATTTTTTAAGAAACGAGCCATTATTGTGATTTTTTCTGCTTGCAAAGCACAATTTTGTCTTTAATCTGATGGTCCTCAACGAATGCCATCGATTACAAACATATTTGGTTGATAATAAAGCAATTAATAGAGGTTTAACCTTAGGTTTCAGCACTAAATTTTCGAATAATGACTCTAAGACACCTTCCAAAGAAGATCCTACCATACAAACACCCATTTATCAAAGTTCGGTTTGTCGACGTCTTCAGCCTTATATGAATGTCCGAGAATGAATGTGAGTCTTCTCGTGAGAGTTTATTGAAATGTAACACCGCCATACAAAAAATGCTGACTGTCAGCAATTTTTGTATGGCGGGGTTACATTTCAATAAACTCTAACGAGAAGACTCACATTCATTCTCGGACAATCATATAGTAGTGCCCTAACTTTATCAATGCAAAGGAAACCATACGTACTTCATTCATTGTTCGATATAGCGATGAATGTTTCACTGTCCAAAAAGTTGAATTTTTCAGTGCAACATGCTATGGGGTGAAGTAAACACCCAATATTCGCCACTATTTGAATTTTTTTCTTTACTTTTTTTCTGATTCCTGATGATCGTGTCTAAACCTATTGTTTTGGTTCAAATTTGGACACATGCAGAATTTGTTTTGAACTTAGTTCGCCAAAACCATTTTCGTAAATCCAATTTGTACGTCATCGCGAATGGAAATTCTTCATCGAATTGAGTTTGATAGTAAAGTAGGAGTCCCGTTTTGCCTCCTGGGTGCATTTGTTGACATTTTTGATTTTGCTTGTGTAGTGCAATAAACGCCTGAATTTATTCCAAAGACTTTCTTACTTTATATGTTATATGGCAAAATAAATGTCAAAAATGGATTCCTCGACCCCAAAAACCCCCGCATACACATTTGGCTAAAGAAAAAATATTTTTTTTTTTTGAATTTTTAATGCAATGTCTAAGTCGATTTTTGAGTATTTTGGAAAATATCTTGATAGAAAAATTGGCTGGCTCGAAATTCATTTTAGACATATGGTTCTATGGACTTAATGCAAAAAAATTGACCCACCCTATTGTATATGTATATAACATTGAGAGTTAGCAAGTGATAGGAATTGCTTGTGCAAACCACATTGCCTAAGTTTGAGATTTTGTAGTGTAATCGATCCTGGGAAAGAAAAAAAGGCATACTATTTCTAGTACTTTTTAAGTACATTTTGGATAATTTACGTAGAAGTTTTCGCTTCTGGATATTTTATTTTGTAAGTTCATTGAACTTTGCCAGTCCATGCTGTTTGTATGTAAAGAAACGTACTTTATACATTTAGGGCAAACTAGAAAACTGATAATTTTTTCATCTTTTCGTTTGGCAAAAATTCTCTGACATGTTATTTCGTGTCGTTTCTTGAGCTTTCTATAGTTCCAATCGTCTACGCTTCTGTTTTGTATGTTCGTTAGTTGGAAAAAAGTCTACACAAAGTTGGTTTCAATATTGACGAGTACACCGTAGATATCCTTTAACCCAACTGATGGTTCGCGGTCCGCGGGGGTTCGCAAAGCTTTAGAAAATGGACCGCGAGCAGAGTCTGTACATTAAAATTTTTGGTGAGCCGTAGCAACAGTCTTTTTTCACGAATTAGGCCGCGAGTCTAACTGAGTCGGGAACCACTACTTTAATAGGTAGCAAAATTTGCACCAGTTTGACCAAATACTATTTGCGTCTAAAGTTTTTTTGTGTTGGCGATAGTATGTTCGTATCGAAGAAAACGATAATTTTGCATGAGAATTCTTTTTGATTGAATCTTTATCAAACTTGCTGATATTATGTATTTTGTTCAGAAAATGAGAATGACAAGTTTTCACGGTGACTGCAGTTTTTTATGATTTTTCAGTAAAAAAGATCCCTTTGATTTCTGGAGACCATAAATTGAATATTGAATTCTTCTTTACTATAAATTACATATTGTCACGCTTAAATCGATTATTAGAACTTTTTTTTTGAATGCCAATAGAAAAATGCAAATCATATTTAAATAGTTTTTGTCAACGCAATACAACATACAAATGTACTCATGCGAATGTAATCTTCGCAGCTATGTTGTCGTTGTCGATGTGCCGTTGTTTCGATGTGATGCAATCAACATTCAAATGTTTGAGAATGAAAGCGACAGTTATATTCACAACTTATTGAAATGTACCATCGCCATACAATAAGTGCTGACTAGTCTCGCTATCAATTTTGGGCATGTTCCACTACTACCACTACAAAATCTCAATTTTTCAGCAATTTTTGTCGCGATTTTTGTTTCATTTAGTTGTGTGTGATCAAGTGGTTTTCATCTCTCACTCAAATATCCACTGTGTCGCATACACTATTTCTGTTTCCATCATAGTACATATATATGTATGGTTGAGAATAAAAGTGGAAACAGCCGAAACCGCGCTTTCAAACACATGCTTTTTGTGAATGTATGACAAGAGATAGAAGGGAAGTGTCTTCAGCGATATGTTGGATCTTCAAATCCTCAAAAATTTCCGAAGACACTTCCCTACTATCTCTTGTCATACATTCACTTAGGCACGCGTTCCAAAGTGCGGTTTCGGCTATTCCCACTTTTATTCTCAACGAACTATATTAAAATTAACGTATGCATGTGAATGATGATAATCAAAAGAATCAAATCATACTGTACCATGTGATGAATACATTGATGATTCAGGTTTGTTCTGCGAATGTGACAATAAAAACGGTGATGTTGGGCCAAGAGCTGGTGTTTGTCCAGAATATTGATAAGTTTGATCTGTATGATTATATGTTGTGTTTACGTCAGTATGTGGAATTGTTAAATTTTTTTCATTCGAAGAAATTGAATGTAAGCCCACGCCGATTGAACTAGAGTAATTATCAGCTGGATTCAATTTTTTTGCTATATGTGCTTCATCGACACTCCATCCAACTGGAATTGATTTGGAGTGAGACTCAATCACGTCATCAACCTTAGTTGATGATGCTGAAATTCTTTCATTTTTTTTCATTGGAAGTGATGAAACGGGAGATGAAGTAATCGGTTCGGATTTCAACAAATTTTCGGCTTTATTTCCTGTCTTTCGACCTCTTGCACGAGTTTTTGCTTTTACAGGTGCCTGTGAAGCGTTGCTATTTCCATACAGTGATTGCGTTCCGTAAGTGAGCATATCTGTATTCGGTTTAGTTATATTGCTCAATGATGCTTTGAATGCGCTTTTGCTTTCATCGATAGACGAAGCAGTTTTTTCCAAGATACTTAATGTTGATTCACTTGCCAGTGGTTCCATAGTAGAATAGGTGGCTCCATAGTGATCTTCCATTTTAAATTCATTTGAACCACCACCATAGATTGGTTGTGTTTTATTATTTGTCTGTTGTTTATGTCGATACTTTTTTAGAGAACTTTTCATTTCAACTGAATATGCACAATTATCACTTGTAGTATAATGTCCGCTCATTACGTCGGTGCTATTATAGTTAGATTTTTGTGTTGGATTGAAAGCTTTATTATCTGTTGCTAATTTGTATTGATTTGACAAAGGAAATTCACGGTTTGATTCGTGTTGAGTTTCAATTGAAGGCAATGAGGATGAGTGAACTACATTTTGCTGACGGATATCAGGCGATGGTACTTGCGTGGTATTAGCCGAAGGACTTGAAGATGCGAAAGAATATTGTACTGGTGATGGTGTAGCGTAATTCATTGTTGAAATTGACGATGAGGATGGAGAATTATATTCATAATTCTGTTGATATGATGTTACAACAGTATGTGAATAGTTATTATAGTTAGCCGAATTCGATGAATGCCCGAAACTATTCGACATAGGGCCAGACGGTATGGTATTACTTGTGGTTTGTTGCTGCATTGATGATGATGATGATGTTTTACTGGGATATTTATTTTGTAAATAATATTGTTGTTGATAATGCGTTTGTTGAATATTTCCTTGTACATGTAAGGGAATTTTTCCATTGTATGGTTCGCAAATATTACCATAGTTTTGATTTGACTGATTGGGTTTAAGTGATGAAACATTTTTTTGCGTACCGTTACTTATTTTTTCTGTTGAATATAATGGTTGATTTTGTCCATAATACTTGTTCTCGAATGCTGTGGCGAAAAAAATATATTAAATGCTTTTTTTCGGGACTATTTTACAATTGAATGGGTCAGAATAAAAATCCGACAAATACGCAGAGTGTATAAAAGTGGAACACAGAGTTTTTTTTACATAGTTGATTTGTTGTAATACGACAATTATATGTTATATGTGTTCCACTTTTATAGACTCTGCATACAAGTCGGATTCATTCAATTGATTTCTTCTAGCCCACACAATCTTACCTTGGTTTTGCTGTTGCTGTGTATTTTGCATTGAATATGACTGACTTGGAATTTGAGCATGCAGTTGATGTTGCTGTTGTTGTTGCTGCTGCTGCTGTTGTGGTTGTTCCTGCTGCTGCTGTTGTTGTTGTTGTTGATGATGTTGTTGAACTCTACGATATGATTGCTGATTCTTTAAAATTCAAATTCAAAGGATAAGCTATTTTTTTATGGTAATTTTTTTTTCATTCAATCAACTTACATTTTGTGAATATCTTTCAGGATGTTCTGAATCATTCATATTCGGTTGCATTATATGTTGTGCCATATGTCCTGTTGTATCATTGTAGTTTCCATTGCTGTTATAATTTTCATAGTTATAATTTTGTTGAGGTAAATAGCTTGCACTACTCGTCCTATTTATATTGCTATAATTCTCTGTACGGCTGTCATGATAACTGTGTCCAATCTGCACGTCATATTTGCTTTCAGAGTGACAGGCGCCACTTGCCTCATCATTAATTGTGTTTATTGATGTTTCAGCAACACCGTTATCAACTTTTTCTAAATAACTCTTTTGAGATTTGATTTCAGTGTTATGTTCGTTTGATGCGCTTTCGATCATATTCTCAGAGCATTTCAATTCTTTACTTTTATTCATTTGCTCAGCATCTTCAACGCTATTCTGGTGCTTAGCAGCTAGATTTTCACCAAGTTTTTCAAGAAATTGACTATCATCAGATATATCAGCATCGAATGAACTATTGGAATTGCCTAGGGTTAATCACAAAGAAAAGAATGGAAATGATGAAAAATTTATCAATATGTAATGGAACTTAAAGGAAGTAATGGAAACATATAATGAAAATCAAATGTGTATAGTTTAAGATAAGCCTGCCAGTTTTTTTTTTATGTCGATCCGGTCCGGATTATCCGGCCGAGTTTCCTCTAAGTACGGGCGAAATCAGGGCGATGCAACTCAAAATTGTTTATTGAAAATCCGGGCAAAATCCGGTCGAATCCCTGCAAAATTAATTTTTTCAACCAGAACAAAAATATTGGCAACGGGAAATCTTTGAAATATTTTTCGATTTCCACAAAAATGACTTGATTTCAATGTAAGTTCAATAAATGATGTTTCTATTGTTTTTGATAAGGTGGATTTGTCAATCACGCGAGTGACGAAACCACATTAGTGTGTTGAAAAGTCGAACTCGCTA
>NW_022200168.1:0-30648 GCF_009176525.2 Contarinia nasturtii | reverse complement strand
TTTCGTCACAAAATTGATATCAGAAATTTTGTGTTTCAAATTGTTTGCTTCGTCACTCGTTCTTCACCTCGATAGAGGTTTTTTATTTGATATCAAAAATACAAAAAAATCAACACATTTGAGGAGGAAAGAAAACCAAAATTATTGAAGTTATTTGTTGAAATATCGTCGAAAACAGTAAAAAATCTGGGCGAAATCCGGAGTTTTTCTGCCATATCCGTGCATCCGGGCCGGGCGATTTTTCGTCCGGGTTTGGCCTCGAAAATCCGGGCGAACCCGGATTTATCCGGGCGATCTGGCAGGCTTAGTTTAAGAGCAAAGTCACACAATTGTGCAAACACAATGTGCTAAGTAGTCTCTCCCTCTCTTTCACTCTCTATCCCTGTTGTTCGTGTGCTGAACCATGTTGTCAATGCAACGTTAATACGATAGTGTGTATCCAACGATGATTCCTTCGTTGCTCTGCTCTGCTTATTCTCACTGCTACTACTACTACCAAATCTCAATTTTTGTCAGCAAAGTATTTGATAACGCAGCTTCGTTCAATTCATTTGTGTGATCAAACCATTACTACTTTCTTACATACTAAATAGATTTTGATATTGTGATTTTTTGGATGTAATGGAAAAATAATCGAAAGAAAGGATGGAATAGTAATTTTTAAAGTAAGTATACCTCGGGAATTGCTCGTATTGTACTGTGTTTGCAATATTGCAGTTGCATCTGATGTCGTTACAACGTTTCGTGATTTTAAGTTATATGGCTTCGCTGTACCCATTTGCACATTTTTATTCGTAGATACAGAGTTATTGCGGCCGAATTGTACATGATTTGTACTACGATGACGTGATGGCGTAATTGAAGTGGCTTTTGAGCTTATCAACATTGTTGTAGAGACTGTGGTATTTGAAGTTGTTGGGCAAACTATTGTTGAGGTGTTTGAAACTTTAGTGGAAGTAGCTACTGGATTTCGTTTTTGCATTTCTCGTGCCATGAAGGTCGTCTCCGGAACTGTTTTGTCTTTATTATGTCCAACTTTCAATGCTGTACGAATTGCAATAATTTTTCCAGATTCAAGTTGCATGTAAATTCCTTTTGGTGATTTAAGTACCATCACCTTTTGACCCTCTTTTAGAATAATATTTTGTTTGTCTGCTGAACTTGTTGGAATGACAACATCTAAAAAATTTGAAAAAAAAAAAACGATGTGATGCAATTAACTGTCTCAAAATCTGTCAATAAATTACTCACCCCCTGGTAAAGTCAACACTTGAGCAGTCATTCCTTGGCGTTGCCAAACCTCAGCTGGTATCCAACGGGTAGGCCGAGCTGTTGGATTCCGATTTGTATCAGCTTGAATTGGTCGTACCTAAATGTAGAAATATTCGATGACATTAATTATTTCAATGATAACTTTCTATATTTTTCAACAAAAAGGAAAAAAAACTGTTATTACTTACAGAAGCAACTGGCCGTGTTACAACAACACCATCTGGTCTAGTAGCTCTGTACGTTCCAATTTGTTGTCGATTTGCATTGTAAATTGTATAACTGGGTTTGCTAGCAGCTTGTTTTTCTAATTCGTATCCTCTTTGAGCCAACCGTTTTTCAGCCATTGACAATTTCTTTTCTTTGCGGTCGATAAGCAAGCTTTCATGTTGAAATGGTTCTTTTGTCATTCGTGTTGAAAACAACTCAATCACCTTTTTCATCACAATATCACAATATTTTTCTTTACTTCCACTGAAATCACATACATCGGTTTCTTTTTCATCATCATAACATAAATTAGTTACTTCCTTCATCGATAATCGGGCATCTGGGTTACATTCGTCAATTACGCGGTCGGACATTCCTTGTTTATTGACTTGTCGATCATATATCTTCTTCTCTAAGCAGTTATCCATCACTAAGCGATACACAAAACAAGGTTTCCTCTGTCCGTAACGAAATATTCTACAGACAGCTTGTGTGTCATGACATGGGTTCCAGCTGGCATCAAATACAACCACACGATTGGCGCCAACCAAATTAATTCCAAGTGAACCTGCTCGTGTTGATACTAGGAACAAATGTACATTTTGATTTGAATTAAACTCATTAATGAGTTTTTCACGCTCCTGAGCCCCAGTAGATCCATCCAAACCTTTTGAATTTTTTTAAATAATATCAAAATAAGAAAAATCTGTATATTATATCTAGAGAAATAATCGTAACTTACGATAATAGTTGATATTTTTGGACCATTTGATTTCATTTTCTGTGACTTTAGCTGGATTTGCTTGTAGAAATCGTTCAATCAAATTCAAAGTCAATAAACTCTGGCTAAATATCAACATACGATCACCTAAACTGATCGTCTCCTCCAGAATACAAAAGAATATTTCCATTTTGGTTGAATTTTCGATCAAATCGGGCGTATAGTTTTTCATTAATTCTATAGCCCAGTCGTAGGGTATCCCATCGTCTTTAACTTTTGCGTCAAGCTTTTCTGCATTCTCCTCCTTGATATCAACAAATTTCTTGTCTTCTGTTTCATCTTCATTTCCTTTATCACTGATTTGAGTTTTAATTTTTTCATCTTTTGTTTCACTACTTTGATTCACTACAGTTTCACTACTATTTGTTTTTACCAAATTATTCGTTAAATGATTGCTGTTTTGTTCCAGATTACTATAATTTGATTGCAATAAGTTGCCGTTATGAGCATTTGTTTGTATTTTTGATGTTTGATTACTATTGGAATTTTTTATGGTGCTTGTTGTGTCATCAGATTGATTTGTATTTTTTCCATAAATATTTATTTGGTTTGAGTTGTTATTCCCCGATTGTTGTTGTTGTATTGTAGCCACATGTGGGCCAATCGATGCCGACTGTGGCGAAACTTCTGAAGTAGATATATTCCATTGATTTGAGTTCGTTGATTGATTATAGGAATAATTACTTTGTAGTGTTTGGTTTCCACTTGTTTGAGGAATGTTGTACATTGAGTGGTGATAGTCCATAGTTCCATAAGGTGAAAATGAACCTCCTGTTTGATATTCCATATGTTGTGAATAACCATATTGTTGATTGTTGTGCGAGTAACAAGAAGTCTGTCCAAATTCGCTTTGGTGACCTTTTGAATCGTTGATTGTATTAAAATCATATGGACGTGTTTGTTGCTGGTGTGATTGATTCCAATAGTAACGATTAGGTATCGAAGAATTGGGTTGGTGGTAACTATTGTAATGGTCATATCTATTGTAGTTACTGTATGGTGTACTAAAACCAGACTGTACTGCAGGAGGATATGGATAGTTTGCATGATTATAAGCAGAATTTGATGTTTGCGATGGGTTATATGATGTTCGGTTATATTGTGGTGAATTTCCTGGATTTGAATTTGTAAAATTATGTGTCTCTGGTGGTGGTGGTGGTGATGGTGTTAGTGGAAGTTGTTGTTGTAATTGATCATAAGAGATTTTATTTGTCTTAAGATTTGTATCGGCGTTCGATGTTTCACTTTTAATTCTTTCTGATATTTCAGTCTTTAGATATTCGTTTACTTCCTTTTCACTTGCAGACTTGCCAATACCACCAACTGTATTCGGTGGTACAGATGCTGCCGGTTTCAAATCTGTTTTAATTTCCGAATCCATGGATGAATTCGTTGGTTTTTCGCCTCTTTTATTTTTTTTGTTTGTCGTTTTTTTCTTTGTGTTTTTATTGGTAGTTTCACTTGTAGTAACATCAAATGAAGCATCATTTGCTGATGCCTCGGCTTCTTCTAAATCTAAATCCGCCTCGCGTTTTTTCAAAAAATTATATAATACATCTGGATGATTCCAAATTTTGCAACACACTGCGAATGCTTTGAGAGGATTAGGAACTGCTTTGGTTCGAACCACTTCATTCATAAAAACATCATATAATTTTCGTTGGAATGGTGTCATCCTTACGAGGATTACGAATTCCTCTTTTTGGGGCAATGAATTTTGTAGAACTACATGTGATCGACGCTGAACAAAGCCCAGCAATAGAGAATGGAGCACATGTGCTCGATACCGCATTAGCTTGATGTCTTGTGGTGTCGAATCAATACATTGGCCATTTTGAATAGGTCTTTCGAACATATTTGAAAATTCCGTTTTCGTACCCAAATAATTGGGACGAACAAAGTCTACCATACACCAGTATTCTAATAAATTGTTCTGAAGTGGATAGCCAGTTAGTACAATGCGTCGCTTTGAACGAATTTGTTTCAATGCGACCGATATACTTGCATGCGAATTCTTTATACGATGTCCTTCGTCACAGACAACTAAATCCGGGCCTGGTTTGACTAAAGCAGCATGCATTTCATCTAATAATTTTTTATGTTCCTCAGCTTCACGTTCCTCAACTTCAGGATCAATTTTTGTTTTACGACCTCTTCGTTTGGTTACCTTCTTCAAACTTAAAAGTCGATATAATTCATATCCAATCAATAGGACGCCACCAGATCGTGCCCATTCCAATACAATTTTTGATCTTGCATTCAAAGTTTTATGCGTATCATTCAATACAAATAGTTTGAAGTTACGTGGACGAACTTCACCTTGTGCTTTTAATGGTGAATTTTCAGCGTCTTCAGGTATCCACATATTAAATTCGGCCAACCAATTTTGTAGTGTGTTAATCGGCATAATACATAGAATAGTATTTGAATTAGTATGTCTCAAAAAAATATCAATAAAACACACAAGTTGCAGAGTTTTCCCAAGTCCCATAGAATGAGCTAGAATGCAACCGAACCCAGTTGATGTACTAAATCTTTCTACTGATTCAATTATGTTATCAAACAAGAAGCGTACGCCACCAATTTGATGCGGCTTGATTATACGAGCTATTTGTGGTGCTAAGAAAATATCATTTTCGCCCTCTGGATGACCAATATTTATTACAACTCGTCCTTGTTCATCTGGAACATTATACGCATCGTTCACATGTAGACCACTATTTTGTGGATCATCATCTCCTTCATCTTCTTCTTCGTCATCGGATAACCTATATGGATAAAACCGTTATTAAAATAATTCATATTATAAAATGTAACAAGTAATAATTTCTAAAAAGTAAGTCGTACATAATACAGTCGTCATCGGAACTATCATCAATTGTTACAATATCTTTTTTTGGCTTCAGTTCAATGACATCATCATCGTCCTCTTCATCATTGTCTTCATCCGTAGATTCTTCTACAATAAGAAGACCATCAGATGGTTTATCCAATTTTTCGTCAGAATCCAAGTCCACTTCATTTTGTATTTCAATACTCCCCGATATATCGGAAATTTCGTTGTTATCGAATTTCTTCTGACTTGATTTTATTGGCGCGATACTAACTGAATGTATTTCTGCGACATCAGCGCTGGAGATCATTGGACTTGTCATTGCCTGTACTTTCGTACCCGAGGTAGCAGAATTTGATTTCAATAAGTGGGAGGTATTGTGCCCCGTAAGTAAAGATAAAACTTTGTTCTGAGTTTTACTATTTTGTCTATCAAGCGCAACTTGTCTTTGCATTTCACGAATTATACGTTGTTGTTCTTGCACTCGAGCTAAACGCTCCAGTTCTTCACGTTGAGCAGCAAGTGTAGATGCATCTAATTGGTTATCATCCATAACCTCACGGATATTTTTACGTAAATTAGATACTTTATTTCGTTTATCATCACTTTCTGATATACTTTTTTTG
The DNA here is from genome assembly GCF_009176525.2 of Contarinia nasturtii. Taxonomy (NCBI): domain Eukaryota; kingdom Metazoa; phylum Arthropoda; class Insecta; order Diptera; family Cecidomyiidae; genus Contarinia; species Contarinia nasturtii. The sequence continues at coordinate 24,929 of NW_022200168.1, read as the reverse complement.
GATATTTGTTCGAGAGATATTTCAGCACTTAAATCGAATTCAGGTAAAGGTTTTCGATCTATTTTCGATACAGGTGCCAAACTAATTTCATCCATGACCTTCAATTTTTCCGAAATCTCCATAAAATCTAGTTCATTAGCAGGATTATTAAAATTTTCTGAACTCTTTTCTATTTCATCCGCATTTTGTTGAACTTGTTTGATCGCCGCCACTACCATTGTTGAATCACTGTTATCTGATTCACATTTTTCGTTGTCTTTTTTAATCAAATCATCTACACTTTCAATAATGTCGGCAAGTGCTATTGTTTTTTCGGAAGCGATTCCGCTAGGAACAAGAATATCGGTAATACTTAATTCTTCCTTCATTACTCTACATTCCTCAGGCAGTTTAATAGTTTCGGTAGTTTTTTCAGGAGATGTGTCTGACGGAAGAACGTTTTCAATACACATTTTATTGAAATTGTTTTGCATATTATCGTTTTGCATCGATATGTCTTCCTCATTAGTCACAGTATCGAGTTTAAATTTTTTACATTTGTCACTGCCATCATCACAATATGAATATTTTCTCTTTGTTTCATCACTACTACTAGTAATAACATCGGAAATGTCTGGCACGAAATCAGTTGGCACAAGCAAATCCTCTGTATCATCGATTAACGATTGTTTTTTTACCTTATCTTCATCATTAAATTTGATTTCAATACTTGAACTTCCAGTAGTAGCTTCTTTTTCAATAGTTGATTCTTCTTCAGGTAATTTGGTACGTTTTTCATCAAAATCGCCATCATCTGGTGACTGCGGCTCATCTTGTGAACTTAATAATATTTCTGTTATCGGGCGCTCAATTTGTAGTACTTCCAATTCAATTGATTTTGTTTCATTGTGAAAATGTTGTTTTTCGGTTTTTGATTCGTCGAATTCTTCATGCATTTTACTTTTTGAGTTTTCAACAAATGTTGGTATATCATCATCATCCCCATTTTTTGAACATACTACTTCAGACTCATTTGGCTTAGCATTTACCTTGTCATCTTCATTTGTTTCATTCATGATTGCCTATTTTCGGAATACATATACCTAAAAAAATAAATTAAATTGTTATACTAAAAAAAATGAAGAACTACGTTATATATTGTTACTACGATGTATATTGTTTACGATATAACTACTATTATTATTTGCTGTAAATTTGCTCACAACACTATTTGTAAATTAAAATAAAAAATTATTCGAACTCGTAATTTTTCTTGCATTCTAATGATTTCAATAGGATCATGTAGTAAAATTAAAATTTTCCAACTACTCGCTTCAACAACAATAAAAAAACACAAGCTATTCGACGAAACAAGGATACACAAAATGGAATTTCACTCGATTGACCTTTTTCAAATTTGATAAACTTTGATTATCAAAAAATTAGTCACATTAGTCATAGTAGGATTTGTAATAATTGAACACATTGTATGTACCTTCCTTAAATCAATCAATATTTTGTGGTGGACAATAACATTGCAAAAAAATTCTTCCCCAAAAGCTTCAAGCTTCACTGAAACAAATAAACTACTGTGAGCGATTATCGATGATAGTATTTAAATATCCAAAAATTGGTGCTTTCATTATGTTGTTAATCTTTTTTTACTGCTATTAGGAACAAATACTTTCGTACACTTTCTATTCATATAATAATTAATTTTTTTACGGCAGCCATCATGGCGTTCTCTTCCCCAAGTCTCATAGTTTTTTTAGTTGTGTTTTTTGATGTTTATGTATTCGTTTCAGTATACGGCGAAAAAGGAGGAGACCGACTGATTTTGACAGTTGAATCGCGCATAACAAAATGCATACAACGAACCAAACATACGTTTTCAAAATGTCAAACGTTGTTTTTAATAACATGTATGTGCGTATGTGTGTATGTGTGTTGCAAGCAAAGAATTATGAACTCTATTAAATAAAAAATAATGGATAAACATATTTCTCCATTTTAAATTTTACTTTATTGCATTGAATTTTTTCGTAAATGAATTCTATCAGAACTATTTAAAAAAACGGTTTCATGCTGCTAGTGCTTCTGCTGCTTTTTTCTTAGCAATACGTTCTTTGCGAACCATTAGCCGTCTTTCACGTTCATATTCCTTCATTCGTAATATATAACTGTGGGATGACAAAAAAAAGAATATAGAATGTAATGGTAATTAAAACAACAATAACAATATATTTACTCATCATATTGACACAATGCTTGGGCATGTTTTTCATGTGAACATTTATAAGCCAATGGCCAAACATCTGCAATACATCTTAAATAGTCAATTTTGGTATGAGCACAATAATCTCGTTCCTCTCTTGGCAATTTTGCTGAAATCATTTCAGCTTCAGTAGCAATCATCACTGTTAATGAAAAGACTTGTTTAAATATAAATAAAACTAACTTCCGTTTGAGCGACACGTAATATGAGTTCTTACATAACAAGAATCGATTTACTTTTCATCAATTATTTATTTACTTTTTTATTTATTTACTTTTGGTAAAAATAATTTTTATTCCTTATTATATCACATAAATTGAATTTTAAAAACGAAATAAGATTCAACTGACCTCTTTCTTTCCTTCCATTTGGAAATCCATACAGTGGATCAAATGTTATTTCTTCATTGTATGGTGTCACTTCTAAAAAAAATCGAAAAAGATAACAAGCAAACATATATAGATCGTGTTATTATGTTTTAATAATAATTCATATCAAATTGAATGTTTATACAATATACCTGGTTTTGTGTATCTTGCCCAAGCGCTTCCCATTTTGATGAAATGGAAGCGGTACAAATCTTCGGAAAATTTGATCTTCTCTCAATTTTTATGAAATAACAAATTGTCATAATAACCAAGTTGATGGTGTTTTGACAACCGTGCTTTTTACGTGTGAGTATTGCCTAGATGTCGCCTGTGATTCTTTCTAGTATAATTTAGGTTGTGCATTTGTGGCTACAGAATTTGTTTTTTATTTAATTTTATTTTTCAAAACATCTTTTGAATGTATCATGTCTTCTTGGATTGAACAACGAAGTAAATGAATAGAATAAGAAGAAGGGTGGGGGAAGAGGAGAATGAGCAATGAAGCTCCAAATACAAAAACATCAAATCACACACTTAAGTGCATGCAAAACGTTTCAAAAAAATTAAAATTAAAGTCAAATTTATTGATTTTGTTTTTAGTAACCAATATTTTAAGTGTGAATGTAATTTTGAATGTAAACGAGGTCATACAAAGAAATGACAATTATTGAATTTTCTCGTAGCGTTTGGTTGTTAAATCAATCCTCCTCCGTCATCACTTTCAATATCTGCAGCCTCATCCATATCTACAAAAATAAGTTATTTATTTGATATTTCTTTGATTACAATCATAACATTTACCTTCCTCATCTTCCATTTCCTCATCGCTATTTTCTTCTTCGTCAGATGTGGCTTCTTCAGACTCAGATTCTGATTCAGATCCTCTTTCCAAAATATCACGAAATTCCTTAACGGTGATTTTTTTTGGTACAATTTGATGTAAAAATTCAAGTTTTTCTTCCTCCTGTACAAAGCTTGATAAATCATTGTAGTTCAAATCTTTTTTATGTGAACATCTTTTATGTGTTTGTTGTGTTAAATACGAAATGAATAATTCCTGTAAGATATTTTTATAAAATATCATTTACGACAATAAAGTATGAATGTAAGTTACTCACTGCCGCTTTTGTAACAACCAGTACAGATTCCTTTGATAGAAAGGCACTTGGATCTCCACAGCTTTTCATTATTGTTCGTACCTAAATCATATAGAAAAAATGTATTTAATGTAAGTTGTAATGAAACATAAATAATGAATTTTAAATTGCCAAATAAAAGTTCATACCTTATTTGTAGGGAGCAATCTTTCATCTGGTTTTTCTACCATTTTTCAACGTTTTCGTTTTTTTGTAGCGAAGCGTGCGAATCTTGTATTATTGTTATTAGTTTCTCGGTTTTCCAAAGCAGTTCCTCGAATTAATGATTCAGTTGAATTCGCTCTACAGTATATTGTGGTTATGTTACGAAAATTTGTCCGCTCTTTTATTGTTTGACTTCCACCATTTTGACATAAGCAATTAGTTTTACGATTGCAGCGCTCGAATAGACTAGATGACAATTTTTAAATAGTTTCATTCAATAAGAAAAAGAAAGTCGCCACACATGTAAGAATTTTTTTTCAAAAGATTTAATGATTGATAATTTTCAAAAGATTAGCTTTCAAAGATAATTAGTTCCAAATAGAAGAAATTTTTTGAATTCATATTAAAAATGTATTATAGAAAAAAAATTTATCAAATAAAAAATACTAATATCGCTTTTTTTTGCAGGTTATGTGCCACATGTGGTTGTGATATTGAAATTCAGGTTAGGAAAAAAATTTGTTAAAAACACTATTTTTATTTAAATGATGAGTTTTCTACAATTTCTGACATCTCTAATGAGCACATTGCTTTGATTAGTATTGCATACTACTGACAATAGAATTGTATATTTCAAAATAGAGATATATTCATAAATATATTTAAAAAAAACGTTATTTATTTTTTCATAGGTTGCTGCGCTGTTGAAAAACCATCAATGAGGTAATTTAAATAATTTAAATAAACCATCAAGACGCAAAATCTGTTTGAGTGATGATTTTCTATAAACTATTTTCTGACATCTCTTCTGAAGGTTTTCATTGAATTTATACAGAAAAAACTGATTCATTTTTGAGATTTAAGTTATTATGATTGTTTTTGGTGTGTTCCAATTTATTTATTTCTGTTTTATTTTTAGTCAAGGTAATCCAAATCAAAATTATGGACCCAGATGACGTTTTTAACGTAAATTTTCAGGATTATTTTATATCAGAAGACTGGCAAAGTTTTCAAACGTTCGATAATGAATTGATATGCAAAGCTGAAAGTTTAAGTACAAAATGGACTTTGTTATTCAAGTGCTACTCTTCATCTGACGAAACGCGCATTATGAAAACCACTGGAATTAATATGAAGCACAACCTTCAATCCAACAAAGAATCAATTAGTGAAAAGCATCATTTGATTTTATTGGACAAAAGATATTTTCAGTTTGACTGTTCGTCCGAACCAGACTCTTCGTCTGAAACGTGCAATCAACTTTCAACGAAGACGACTTTACATAACATCAAATCAAACAAAAAAAAGAAAGAAACAATAGCTTTGGCTGGAGGTCCACCCGATGTAAAAGTGAAAAGCACACGACATATTCGCCGCAGCATAGATCTCACAAAAAATACAAATTCTTCACTACAATTTAGACTGTAAACTATAAAATTCAAAATTGAAATATAAATTATAATAAATATATATATATGAAATAGTAAATAAATATTATTAATAAATTTAATTGTAATATATTCCCAAGACTGTCGTAACAGCAGCGCGGTGAGCTTATCGATGCCGCTTCTGAATCATACGTGTTATTCATAACGAAATTGTTATACACAACCCATATTCACATGCAACAAGGCAACAATAATTGACCGTGTCTCAATCAGAAATTTAATTTACACGTTATACATGCCACATTCGATTCGTTCGTATGTAAGAGTCGATTGAGCCTGATATCAGTTAAATTGTTTCATTAGAAAACAACAACTAAATACTTTTTGATTGACAAAATGTATAAATTTCAAAAATTACAATAATTTAAATGTAAAAATATTTTAACAACTAAATTGATTACCACAGTATAGTATACTATTAGTTTGAATATAATACAAAACTATTTTTGAAGTGGTTATAGCTAAAAACGAAAAATTTGAGAATTCAAATATTGTTTCTAAAAGAGTTTAAGAATGAAGTATAAAACAAATTCAAAATTCCATTACTTTAAATAGTTTTTTTTTTGAACGAATATATGGTGTCAAACAGAATAATAAATCGTACAAAAGTAAGTAATTCATTTAACATGTTTTAGCTATATATTTGGCGTCATAGGTCATATGCCACTTAATGAGTTCCAATTCAGACAACAATTTTATTCGAAATTGATTGCTTACAGACACTCAATTGTATGCACATGTTATTGATAAGTCATTAGTATTGCTGATGCAGCAATTTCAAATTAGTCAGCGAATTTTCTTTCTCGTTGAATAATTACTACGAATTAATTGAAATAAAATCCAAAAGTTATTTTTATTTTTTAGCAAGCATAAATATCATAGTTATTACTATGTAAGTGACATGTATTCAAATTAATATGTTCATACTTATAAAAAATTATGTGTTGCAAACACGTTATGCTATGTACATTTTTGTGTAAATAAAAGTCATTCAAATAGAATAACGAGTCAAAGCATTGTTTTTGTGTTGTAATATACAAAATCATCATCATTTGATTTTGATATATAAGATTCAATTTTTTTGGTGCCTTATAAGCTATAGTATTTTACAAAACTTAGCCATACATTGAATAAGAAGATAAGAGGTATTGTCTTAAGAAAAATTATCGCTGTCTTAATGATTTTATTCATTATTGACAAGTAAGTTTTATAAAATTATTCTTTTTTTTTGCCATTAAGTATTTTTTAAAGCGATTAAACCATCAACATTTTTTAGCTTCAAAATAAATTATTGCTCGTAAGCTCGGGAAAATTATGTTCTAAGAAATGTGTATAACGAAAATTAGATTAAATGTTTTGAAACATCATTTTTGTATTCGCTATGGATTGTAGGGAACGACGAAAGAATCAAAACAATGAATTTCACCACAGACATGTACTCATACATATAGGTACAAAAAACCAAAGCAACAAAGTGTTGCGAATAGCTTCACAATGTGTCAAACAATGAGCATACATTTTAGCAGTGAAATGGAATAAACATAAAAATGCATGCGTCCTGCATAAATATATGTATTTTCTCTTTTTCGCTCTAGTGGCGCCATCTATAAGCTACTTAGCTTGAAAAGTTCTGAGTTCGTGATATTTTTTGAATAAACTGAAATTAATAACAATGAAAGTATTTTTAAACGACTGTTTAAAAAATGCGCGTGGGACACTAGAGCTTCGTATATTTGAATTTCGCGAATCTTGCGAATAGTTCGCATTATTTCAATATCAAGCAATTCAATGTATGCGTTTTTGTGGCGTTGTGACCATATTTAATACAGTTGTGAACCTAATAAAAGATTTGCTATTGGCATTTTGGCCAAATGTTACATGTGCTTATGCAAAATAATGAATTATTGAAATGTGTTCACAGTTCGCAAGATATGTCGCTTTGGACGACGACTAGTACAACTGGGCTAGAAACAGCTCTCACTGCTGCAATAGGTTCCACATTACAACAGCAACAGCAACAACAACAAAAACAACAACAACATCAACACACAATAACAAACAATCTAAAAGGTCAATCACAAATCTTGCACATCGGGAAAATCGGTGGCACATCGACGGGAGCATCGAATCAGGGAGCTTCGGTAGCTAGCAATCTTCACCACCTGAATCACAACAGTTCAAGCAGTAGCAACAATATAAACATTAATCATTTGCAAAATCACCTTCATCACCACAATAATAATCCGCACAATTACAATAGTAAGTATGGCACCTTAAATCTTTTAATTATATTTATTTGAATTTTTGAGTTGATAAAAGTTCATCAATCTAGTCAGTAAATTTGTGACGTAAATTGGATTGTACGAAAAAATGTCATTTACACATTAATAACCGGATGAAAATAAATTCAAACCTTTTCCTTTCAGTTCATCAACAGTCAATTTTGGGTCGGGCTTCGAACATTTATAGCAATCATCCAATAGTAAGTAGAAATGAACAGAGATGTTTTGCCCTTGCGAAATAAACGAATCAAAACGTCCACAAAAACTTGCTAGATAATTTGCATCCCCTTAAATTCCTTTAAACCGATATTTATAAAAAAATAAAAAAAATTAAATTCGAATTATCATAATGCTCCTAATTCACAAATCAATAAGGAACGGGTTCAGAATATCAATGCGTTTTCGCTAATTCGCTTTTATTTTTTTTGTTGTGTTAAATTGAATTCATATACAATTATACATATAAATTGACATTTTTATTCTGTCGAGACTTACACAAATAGGATCAAAAATTGTCCTTGAACATTTTTTTCACAAATTTTGACGAGTGGACGATTTTCAATAATAAGACTTCAATAGAAAATAGAAAAAATAACAAACTTCAGAAACAAATATTCAAATGTGGCAATCATAAAAAAGCATGCAATATTTAGAGAATTTTATGATGTTTTTATAACCATAGTAGTGGGGAAAGCTTTGGTGTCACAACTACGATACACACAGTCAAAGGTATTCAAGCGAAATACAACTTAACAAGAGATAACAGTAGAAATGACAGAAGTGAATACAGTGTGAAAAAGACGCAATGTGTCAGCATATGTAAAAATGTAGACTCTTGGAAAAGTGAATTTACTGTGCACATTATAATAACATAAATGTTCGCGTTTGAAAATTTACAATTATTTTCATATATTTATTTATATTACTGAGAGGAAAAACAGAACCATACACTACCGATACTGTCACATTTTATTCGCTGAATTTGTTAAAAAAAATTGATTGTTCCCAATATTTTTTCGTTCTCCAGACGTCAAAAGGTTAAATCTAATAAATGTTTTTACCATGTCTAATTAAAAGAAAATAAATTTTACTCTAATCTATTTAAAAATAGCAAAAACGAACTTGTGCAATGTCACAGTCTGGAGACGATCTACATTCACCCAGTTATTTGTCATGGAGAAAATTGCAATTAAGTCGGGCCAAATTGAAAGCGTCCAGTAAAACTTCTGCCCTTTTATCCGGCTTTGCCATGGTATGCCACCATATTCACAAAAATGGCATTATATTATATCTTTTTATATATAATATTTTTCAGGTTGCAATGGTTGAGGTACAGATCAACAATGACACGCATGTACCTCCTGGAATGCTAGTAGCGTTTGCTATATGTACAACACTATTGGTAGCTGTTCATATGTTGGCTCTGATGATTAGTACATGTATTTTACCAAATATTGAAGCTGTATGTAATTTGCATAGTATTTCGCTTGTACACGAATCACCACACGAACGACTTCATTGGTACATCGAAACGGCTTGGGCTTTTTCTACACTACTAGGTCTCATATTGTTTTTGATCGAAATCGCCATTTTATGTTGGGTCAAGTTTTATGATTTAAGTAAAGAAGCTGCATGGTCAGCATGCATCGTACTCCTACCAGTATTGGTAGTTTTTTTAGCTTTTGCTATACATTTTTACCGTTCCCTTATGACACACAAGTACGAAGTTACTGCTTCTGGCATCAGAGAATTGGAAATACTCAAAGAGCAGTTGGAACGAGGGGGTAATTTAAACTTTTTTTTTTTTATCATCATTATTTACATTTTTTGTTTCAGAAATGGAACATGATCATCTTGAGCATCATCGAAACAATGGCATGCATTTTCCGGGTAGTGAGCTAGGGGCAATTCACTTAAAAATTGCTTTTCTAGTATTTAATATTTATTATTGGTTCTGTTAATAATCATCATTTACATTAATTGTAATATATGTACTACAAGATTTCCAAATGATGATGTTGTTAGAATCAGAGTGTATGTGAGATAGAGAGAAAGAGCGTGTGGAAACCATTAGAATGTAGGAAAATATAGTTTGACCACACATATATAAGAGAAACATAAATCGTCACAACAAATTGATGAAATATTGAGATTCGGTAGTGGTTGAGGCGAAACAGTAGCTCTTATTTTTCTCCAAATAATACTGCAACATGAAGTTTTTTTCACACGGTTTATTTGTTGTAATACAACAAATAAACTATTCATAAAAATCAAATCAACGTTGGACACACAATCGTACCACATCGACAACATGGTGGCGAACGAATTGGAACCGGGCCAAAAGCAATATGCGTAACTGCCAAGCAACGACGATACAATAGATGCAAGTTTTCGTTTTTGATCGTGACCTGAATGTATTCCCGTGTGCAAAAGAAGTGACTGTCTAGCTGAAATTAACCGACAATGAGTTTTCTGAACTGTAGTCGTCTAGTTATCTGATTTTAAACAGACGACTTATTTGAGACATTATATGGCTGTAGCCGACTGTGGATTTGGAGTTGATTTAATTTATATTTTTCAGTTCGAGAATCAACTAATAAGTCAAACAAATATACAAATATACTTTAAATAAGTTTCAATCTAAATTGGCTTAAGTCATGGGAGCGACGTGAAAAAACTTGATATCAGCGCCAGTCCCTCATAACTTAAACTGGTACAAATTCGCAATAGATGGCGCTTATAAATCGACAAACACGCTTACATTTTATTAGAAGAAAAATGAAAAATATTGCAATATTTTTAAATTGGTTAATTTAAGGGTTTCAATTTAATTCAAGTTAAAAGATGTGATTCTAGTGCTTCTTTTGTTTTCAATGGTTTTTAATGAATTATAGAAAATATCAAATGTGATATTTGTTGTTTCGATATGTCGAAAATGTTGTATTGGTTGATTGTCAAAATGCAAAGAATTTTTCGGGAAGAAATTTGTTTAGATTTATAAATTTATAAAATATTTTATGCACTCAATTTATTTTATCATATATGATATCTCAGTGAGCCTTTGTGCACATGTATTATGTTGTCTGTCAGGCTATACTGCTCATTATACACAACAGTGTCGAGTGTAGCACACTGTAGTGTACACTATACGATATACATGATGTACACTATAGTCAACACCGTTGCGTGTGTATCTTGTCGACAGTCAGTATAATGAAATATCATATATGATAAAATAAACTGAGTGCTTTAAAATATCTTATAGAATTATAATTATAACTGATTTCTTTTTGAAAACTTCCGTACATTTTGAAAATAAACCAATACAACATTTTTTGACATTTCGAAACAACAAATATCACATGTGATATTTTCTATAGTACTTTAAAACCATTATAATCAGAGAAGCACTAGAAGTCATTCCATTTAAATGTATTTAAATTAAAATCATTAAATTTAATATTTTGAGGCACATCTTTAGTTTAAGGACACATTAATTGGAGCGATTTTTTGCTTCTTTTTTGTATGTTATGAGTAGTTGGGAGTCTGGTAATGTGTTATCTGTGGTGCGATTTTAGATTTTTTATTTCATAAAAAAAAATTGGTTCAGTTATTCCCTCAGTGAAATTGAATGTAAAAAGAGTATTTACCTTCCACCGATGAGTATAGAATGGATATTGCGTGTTGAAATTAAATAGCATCATTTCTGTGTTGGCAAATCGTAACGGAATAAAATTTCTAATGCGCAATAAACAACATGAGATGCGTGCGTCACACAGATATGATGCTATTTGATAGATAAGACGCAATATCCATTGTATACTCATCGGTGGAAGGCAAATATTCTTTTTACATTCAATTTCACTGAGGAATAACTGAACAGATAACACATTACCAGACTCCCAACTACTCATAACATACAAAAAAGAAACAAAAAATCGCTCCAATTAGTGTGTCCCTAAACTAAAGTTATGCTTATTTTGAAAATATTTCAAAATTTTTCATTTTTCTTCTGATAAAATATAAGTGTGTTTGTCGATTTATAAGCGCCATCTATTGAGAATTTGTACCATTTTTAGTTAAGAGGGACTGGCTCTGATGTCAAGTTTTTAATCGTAAGTTTCACATCGCCTGGCTTAAGTCAAAAACATATCAAATATAGTTTAAATAAGCTTCAATCTCAGTTTGCTTAAGTCAAAAACATATAAAATTAGCTAATTGACTAAGTCAGTAATTTTGCACACGGGTCACGCAATATGATATAAAAAGATACTGACAAAATTTTCGATTTTTTATTTTTGAGAAAAAAAATAAAAAATTTTTTTGGGAGGCACCTTTATTTTTGGTTGAAATTTCATGAAACTTGGTGATATTACTTATTTTGGTCAGAAAATAAGATTCACAAGTTTTCATGGTGATTGGGTCACTGTAATTTTTCATGATTTTCCAGTAAAATATACCTCCATTCCTCTCAATTCGGTGTCTTATATGGAACCGCAAGTTGAAAATTCCTTCAAATCCTGAATCTTGGGTCTATAAGACATGTTTTCAAAGTGGCCATAAAATTAGGCCAAAAATGTTCCACCATAATAAGTAGCCGTTGGGGCAAAATGCGAATAATATTGGCTAATTGAAAGTCAATTTTGTTTTGCCAAGTAGTTTGTTTCTTACCGGTAAAGTACTCAAAGTGTTACTAAAAGTTTTCAATTTCACCTATACAGATCGATGTAAAGTGCCGAAAAAATAAGTTTGTGAAAATGAGGGGCCCAATCGAACTAGGGGGCGCAGGGGAATACCCCACCATGTCAAAAATTCATCGGATCAAAAAATAATGTACTACAAAGTTGTTCAGAATGACGAGAGAAATTTTCTAGGACCCCTGTCCTCCAAGTCCCTCCACCCCCCAGGAGGTCGGGGGTCATAACTCCTTCACCCATGACTTTTTCCACTCGAAACCTCGAAATTCGGAATCAGTATGCCAAAATATCCTAGAAATGAAATTTGTCTCGATCCCATTCACCCCAAGTCTTCACCTGCAAGTTTATTTTTTGGGCACTTTATATCGATCTATATAGGTGACATCAAAAACTTTTACTAACTTTTTGGGTATTTTACTGGTGAGTAGTACGGTGTCACATTTCACATCAAGCCCTGACAAAGACTGACAGTGTATTTAAAAGATGAGATATTACCAACGTTTGCCAAATATGTAAGTGAAATTTATGTCGGATTGAGGTTGGAATCGAGAAATCACGAAAATCGCAAAATTCAAAGAATCCAAAGAAATCACATAATCCACATTGGATTCATAGGTGTCTAGCCCCTAGATTAACGATAACAAGTAGCGAATCAGTCACGGAATTGAATTATTATTATTATTTATTTATTCACCGTCTGATCACAGACTGATTTTATCACAATTATTTACAATATAATTTGCAATGAAACACTACCCGATCGAATACCAGGTGCCAGTCTTATCGACTTCGGAGCAGCAGTTATCGACTGTGTCCATTGTATATTACTATTCATAACACAATTTTTCTTAGTCTATTTTACCGAATATTAAATAACAAATTTTCCAATTTAACAATAATATTTCTAAAAATGTGTCTCGATGCCGATTCCAAAAATGTTTCTCTTATTAAATTAAAATTCCTACACGCCACGTAAAATGGTTGACTATGTGCATATTCAGCTGTAAACATTCGTACTCTAATAAGTTCAAATTTCTTTGGTTTACGTTATATTGCTGTCTTGTGTATACAATCTTATCTCTAAGCGAACGCGACACTATTTTACCCAATAAGAGATCGTAAATTAAAAATATAGAGGCATTTATATGCCGTCTCCAAAGCGGTTGAATACTTAAAACATCACATCTAAACTGATACGGTGGCAATACAAAATTCTCATCTCTTTGGTAAACAAATCTTAACGACCATATCACAATTTTTTTCTGAATTGACTCTATTCTATCGGAGTGTATACGGTGGTATGGTTGCCAAACTATACTCGCGTACTCTAACTTTGATCTGACTAGCGCCACTAGACATGGCATCAATGGGCGATTGTATTGTTCGTATCTGTTTTAGATCGTCTGCGAATAATAAAACAAGTGCATTTGTTACGGTTTCGACAATGTCATTAATAAAAATAATAAAAAGACATGGTCCCAAGATACTTCCCGCAGGTACTCCCGATGACACAGTGAAAGTTCTTGACTTTCTTTCCCCGATTCCAACAAAATGTGTTCGTGCTGTCAAATATCCATGGAACCATTTGACAAGTTGTCGGCCGAATCCAAAGAGCACCAACTTCTTCAACAATTTCTTGTGGTTCACACGATCGAAGGCCTTCTCAAAATCTGTGTACAGCACATCCGTTTGACATTTTTTGACCATTGAGTCCATCGTGAAATTTACCATTTGCAGTAAATTTGTTGAGGTTGATCGATTTTTCACGAATCCATGTTGATTGTGGCTGATTTTCGCATTAACAAATGTTTCGATTTTGTCATATACAACAATTTCAAACAATTTGGCTATTGTTGGTATTATCACGATCGGCCGATAATATTCGATGCACTGCTTTTCTTTCCAGACTTGAATATTGGAACAGTCCTGAATTTTTCAATGCTGCCGGAACACATCCTTGATGCAAAGACTTACGAAATAGCATTGTTAACGGCTTTGTCAAAGTATGCGCACAATTTTTCAGTAGTTTTGGTGAAATACCATCTGGGCCGGCTCCTTTGTTTACATTAATCGCTTGTAGTGCTTTCATCACGTCTACTTCATTGATGTCAATGTCAAACGAGATGTCACCGCATTCACTCAGCAATTGATCCAAGTCGATATTGTCGCTCTGTGTATACTGATTTTCGAAAAAATCAGCAAATAATTCCGCTTTCGATACGTCTGTGCTCGCAGTCTCATTGTTGTATTCAACAATAGGCGGAATGTCACTTCTCTTTCTTCTGTCGTTTACAAATCGCCAAAAATGTTTTGGATTTGCTCTGATTTGCAATTGAATGCGGCTGATGTACGACTTGAACCACTGGCTTTGTAACTGCATGAACGAATCTGTGATGGCATTGTATTCGTCAATGTTAATTCTGTTTTTTATATGGATAATAAACGAGTACACTTGCCATTGTAAACATTTTTTTTTTTTTTTCACAGAATCGAGTTCTCAACTACTACTAAATCTCAAATTAAAGCAATGTTGTTACAATTGTAACACAATTGTGTGGTTATTGCTACAATTCACTTTCCTTTGCAATTTAATTTTCATTAAATCTTTCTATTGTTTCGATTATTTGTTGATTATTTCTTTTCTTTTCTCATTCTTCCCTAGGTAGTGAGGTTGTTTAGTCGAAAAAATCGTCGAAACAAAAAAACCAATGAAAATAGAACAGCTCAAAAGAACCGTGTATTATGTATGATATATCGTGTCTGATAAGAAAATGTTTCAATTTTTTGCACGTACAATACCAAATGAGGGGAATTGTGAAATTGTGTACAACTTTTGTTTACATTTCATTGAGATGAATTGAATATACAATTTTTTACTATAGCTATAAATACACATTTTTTACTATAATATAACTAAAATGCAATTAAAAAATTGTAACATTTTCCGTATAATTTAACATTAAGATATGTAATATTCTGAGCCATTCTGTGCCCAATTCAGTGTAAAATGGAGCGTATAGATTTTATGCAAGTTTCCAATAAAAAGATACCAATGGAATGATTTCTCTTCTTTCAATTGAAGGAACAAATTGTAATGCAAATTCACTCATTACCAGGCACAAATTCACGGTCAAATTTGGACCCGGATTTGTATGTAGTCATCAGTCATTCTCACGGTTGCCATACGGTTAGATAATACGAAAGTCCACGCTAAATATAGCCAGACTTCATGATAAGAACTATTAACATTGTTCCTTAAATTAAACTAAAAATTAATTTTTCATTAATTTGTTTGATTCATTGATTGTTGATTTTAATGTGCGATGTGCAGTGTGTGAACGATGCTATTCTCAGTTTTCGCCATCGTCGCTAGAGCTACCACTACCGCTATCATTACTATCATCACTGTTGTCTGACAATTCACTGTTGCTCAAATCGATTGCATCTTCTTCGCTGCTTCACGACCACCATGACTGATCCGAATCGTATTCAGCTTCATTGGAATTTTTTGATGTTTGATACTGAAATACACACATCACATGAATTCGAAAATTATATCCAACGAATAATGCAGCTCACCTTTTGTTGCTTTTTACGCTTATTTTCATCAAATTGTTTGAAGCGTCGCTCTGCATGCTGATCTTGTATCTTGGCATTGACTGTGAATGCATCTGGCAATTTTATTCCCACCAGTTCATAATGACCAAAATACATGTATGATGAAAATTGAATATTAGATTCAAAGTTATATAAAAAAATACCGCGAAGTCGAATATTTCGACCGGCATTAGTGTCTCGATTCAATGTAACCGAACGGACTTTTGTCGTATCACCAATATCATCATCATTTCGTATGTATTTCCATGCGATGACATCTAGGCGCCGACGTCGCAAATGTGTTCGTGGCCTCTTCACTGATAATATCGCAGCATTTTCAGCAGCCGGCACAAGCATTCCATCGACCATAGCGTTTCAGTTCGACTTTTGGCTGGCCGCCATCGTCGTCCGAATTCCGTGGGCGATATTTTTTCTGCTTCTTCAATTGTTTTGAATTCTTGTGACTGTAAATGAATGAACCGCCATCGGGCAGTGCTTCTGGCGATGGCTTACATTGGCGACACACTTTGAATCGAGATTTCGTTGTCTTTCGGCCATTCTTCGAATCATTTTCCAGTACATTGAAGCAACGGCTACATAATTTTGTTGTTCGATACTCATCCACGTAGTGCACGGTACATTGTGGATGTTGTTCGAGTGCTTTGAATAGCAAACGAACACTTGTACGTACATAGCCTTTGCATGGTGAATTTGCATGGGTGAACGGCGCCTTGCCGACAAACACAAATGTATGTTTACCATGCCCTTGTGCAACAATCATTCGCACCAATTCACCAATCGTTCGATGGATTTCAATCCAATGCAATTAGTCAGTACATACGCTTCGCTGCCGTACACATCCATGGCCCGATTGAAAAATCTTAACGTATGGTCGGCGTACGTTTCAAAATCGTTCGTTCTACTGCTCGGCTGAACATGGTTCTCACACTCTCGTTCGATGCGCTCACGATCGTCGGCTCTGTCGTCTTCAAGCGTACCAACCAGTCGATCTCGTTGTTTCTTAAACTGTGGCAATTTCGTCATCCAATGATATTGCTTGCTGGATATTTTGAAATTGCGTACGCTTTTCACTTTCACAGCGCCCGTATCGTCTTTCTCTCGATCGATAATTTGGCCGGCAATGATTTCAACATCAAAGCTTACTTCGCGATCGCAGTGGCGTAATATATTTCGTAGCCGTTCTTTGATTGCAGCACCAGTTTCATCGTTTTTCTTCTTCGTCTTCTTCTCTTTGTTCATCAGAAAAACGAATGCATTGCCATCGGTTTGTATTCGATTGGCGAATGTTAAGCCGGCCGAATGGCGTTCGATTTTACTGATGCCGAAATATTTACGCCACATGCTATCCCACAGTTCTTTGTTGCCATTGAACGGTTGTTCCCATCGTTTATTACTGCCATTGTTCTTTTTCATTTCCTGTTCCTTTGGATTTTTCAACCGCTTAAGGATTTTGTAGAGGCCACGCTTGTCGATTTGGATGTAGATACGACCAAAAAGTGCCTCCGGAATGACATGATACACGGTCAAATTTGGCGCAAATCGAACATATGTATATTTGACACCTGGCAATCGTTTTCGTAGCACATATTCGGCAATTGAACGACAGATTGATTTCGATTTCGATTTAGTGTGAGTGGTGGTTTTATGAATTTTGGCTGCTGCTTCGGCCTGAAGTTTGGCCTTTGCTGCGGCAACTTCAGCCGGTTGGTTCTTTTCATCTTTATCCATTTATTTATTGATCATGAGACAGCGTTCACGATTTCTTGCACGACAATTTTGCTGTAGTTGTACGAAAACTGGCACATGACGATACCAATTTGTTCTCAATTTGGTGAAATAACCGCGTCGATTCGCTTCGAAATCCATCGGATTAAAATTGGTTTGAATACGCTTCAGAAGACGTTCGATAGCTGGTGTCAATAGAATTGGATCACGTTTTCGTTTTGGCTTTTTCACTTTCTTTTCATTTTGTCGCTTCTTCCGTTTGGCCGCTTCATCATCGGTGGCCTTTTTGCGTGGCGGTCGTTTCGATTGTGGCTTTTTCTTATAGAAATTCGGATTCTCTGCTTCGTCGCTGAACAAATAGCGCATTGTATTTGTATCGAACGCACGTTCGAGCACTACCACAACCAAAAAGCGCAAACTACAACGGTTGGCAAATGTCAAGTGCGACGTTTGCCAATCAGTCTCAATACAACCGCGAGCAAGAGCAGAGCAAAGGGTTTTTGCTGCCGATGTGCCGGCTTTTTCCTTCAATCATTTATTAAGCAAATAAAATATAAAGAAACTTAAAACAACATCTTTCAATTATTAGATTGATTCTTTACATTCCAGAGCATATTCTTTTTTTCAGTGCTTTATTTCAGCGGTGTGAGAATGAATAAATGAAATAGTGATAAGTACAATTTATATGTGAATGTAAGTATCTGAGCTACGGAACATTATGGTCCTACCCGAATCGGAAACGAGCTGAGAGTGCGTGAGAAAATAATATTTTTTTTTTTAATGAGTTAACAAAAATTATATTGGTGCAATTTTGTCATCGTGAGAGATAACAACATAAGTGTGAAAATTGCAAGAAAAAAGTGAAGTGAATAAAATTGCGTAATAAAAAAAGATGACGCAATTAGGCAAAAAATTGCGAAAATGGCATGAGCGCCGCCATATTTATTAATCAGAAAGGAGATTTTTTCTTGTCTGTATTTTCAGAAAAATCAACTGCAGAGGCTAGCTAGCATCATCATCAACGTTGGCGTGTCATGACATCATCATACAAATTTCGTAAGAAAAAAGGTCCGAGAATATTCTCGGGCGAAACGGTATATCAAAGTGATCTTTGATATACAGAGCATGAGATGAGCAAAATTCGGCGTAGAATCAGTGCATAGTTAACACGATGTTAATGCATGATTTGCGCACGAACACATTGCCGTAGCAGCAATGGAAAATTCCAGAATGACGTAGTCACTGGCAATATGTAAAACTTAGTCAAAGTGAACTTTGATGTACAGAGCATGAGCGGAGCTAAATTCGGCGTAAAATCAGTTAACAGCCAACACAATGTTGATGCATGATTTACGCGCAATTACATTGCCGTAGCAGCAATCGAAAATTCCAGAATGACGTAGTCACTGGTGATATTCAAACTGAGAGAGCGAGCAAACTCAGTCAACACGCTAAGGTTGTGTATAAAAGAGAGAAAGTGAGATGATCGGCATGGTATCGCCAAGAGAGCGAGCTATTGCGCGATTCGCATGCGTTCATCACACGAACACAACGGGTGGCGTGAGATCGACAATACCAAGACAATGTTGTGCGGTTTGCATGCGCTCGTAAAAAAGAGCAATAGAAATTTCCATTACGAATGTATCTTCGCTGGTTTGGTTGTGAACCGAACGAAATATGGAGAAAGCGAGACATTCACACTGACCACACTAATGTTATGTAAAAGAGCGAGAGAGTCACAGTGCGTACCGGTGCGAATTGCAACAATCTGTCATACATAGAGCGAGCTATTGGATTGTGCGAAGTAGCATGGTATGCGAGTGAAAAAGAGAAGAGTGTATTTTCAACACAATCTATTTATAGAAAGAGAATCTAATCAATAAATGAGCAAAGATGATTTGCACACGAAGTGGTGCGAACGAGATTATTACTAGATCATCTACTGAACAGAAGAGACTAAAAATGTCGGAACATTTGGTTAACCGCAATACTTGGGCTGATTCAATTCGTTCGATCGAAGCCTATTCTAAGAACGAAAATTTTAACGAGCAAACACTTGAGCAATTGCGTGCCAGAGACAACCATTTACAGAATAATGTAACAAAATTAAGTGTGAGTCACAATCATTTATTAAACACGGCAAATGAGCAAGAAAAAGAAGAGCACAAACGGCTGTATACCGAATTAGAGGAGATTTTCCTCGACACAACTGCGCGAATAAAAGCCCGTATAGCGGAATTAACCGCACCTGAGAAAACTTCGGAATGCGAATTTCCCGAGAATCAAAATAACGAACACCACAATGGTTCATTGAATGAGAGCTGTTCATCAACTCAGGTGGGCCGCCAGCAAATTATTGTAAAATTGGCGGACACCGGTAAAAGAGAGCGCACGAATTCGATTGGTGAAGTAGCTCATTCGCGTGGCTTTCGTGATCGCTTTAAAGTAGCTGTGCATGATAATGATCAAATTGCGAAATCATTCAAATTACAATACTTGAAAGATTCTCTAAAGGGCAGAGCAGCGCGTGAATTTGGCGATTGGCCATCCACAAATGAGCACTACGATGAATGTTGGGAATGGTTAAACCGCCGCTATGATCGTCCATACCAAGCCAGTAAAGAACTACTTTGGAAATTTTACAATTTGCCCAAACTTGAGCACGCATCAGGTGGACAGATTCAACGATTTAGTAACGTCACCAATGAAGTTATGCGCCAATTAAAAGCACTAAACTATCCAGTAGAGCACCTGGATTTGGTTTTTGTGCACGGATTTCACGATAAACTCGATTCAGAGACGAGCAAAGCATGGGAGTTAAATCGGCAATCCGATCAACCAACTACCAATCAAATGCTTGAATTTTTAGACCGTCAAGCGAAGGCATTGACAGGTGCACAGTTTGTAGAGCGAAAAGAGCAAAAATATTCTCGGAAACAAACTCCTTATTCACGAGAAAAAACCAATCACAAGAGCAATACAAATTTCGGCAAGGTTGCATTGAAAGAAAAACCCACCGGAATCAAATCAGAGCCTACTGATTGCAAATTGTGCAAAGGTGAGACGCATTTTATGCATCGATGCGGTAAATTCAAGGCAATGAATCTACCATCACGGAGAAGATGTGTGCGCGAGCATCGGCTTTGTGAAAATTGCTTACGTTCGTCGCATTTTAGCAAAGAGTGCCCATTACCACCGTGCATGCGATGCAATTTGAAACACAACAGCCCACTGTGCCCCGAAAATCCACTAAACAAAATTGCAACGACTGTGCAAATAAAACAGAGCGAGCAGAAGGCCATGAGTGCCAAAGCAATAAGGAGAAAATGACTAGTCGTGCAACAATCTAACGCAGTGCCAAGAGAATTTTTATTCTCAATTTATTTGTTGCCGACGGCTTTCGTCAAATTATATATTAATGACATTTTGCTTGGACTATATCGTGCTTTGTGTGACACCGGTTCACAACCGAATTTAGTTAAACAGGCAGCACTCAAACGTTTTATGATGAAAGCAATCGCCGATCACAGTGATGTGATTGGAATTGGTAGCAATCCAGTGCGAATCAAAAAACGTATAACATTGGGCATACAACCATGGTTTGAGAAGCATGATTCAAATCGCATTGAAGCCGATTTCTATGTATTGCCTAAATCGAGCTAATGGGCACCAATTTTACCTGAGCAAAACATTTCTTGCAGTGCATTTCAAGACAATTTAAAACCAATGCTGGCCGATCCTTTATTTTGAAAGGCCGACAATGTCTCATTGTTGTTGGGCATTGAGGTTTGGGCGGAGATTATTGAGGGCACTGCACACAAAATTGATAAAAGATTTTTGATGCAAGAATCAAGCATTGGAAATTTAATTATGGGTAAGATTGGCAACAACCGTGAGAGCGGATATTGTGAACCACGTGCGGTTTACACTATTAATCTGAACGAACTTGACAAAACAATGCAAAAATTTTGGCAATTTGAAGATTTGTCACTATGTAGCAAGGAAAATGCAGAGCATGCTTTGGTTGAAAGCCACTTTGAGCAAACACACTATCGTGAAGCCGACGGCAGACATGTCGTCTGCATACCACTTAAACCTAATGTGAATGAACTCGGTAGTTCAAGAGCAATAGCGCTGAAACGATTTCTTTGGTTAGAGAAGCGACAACAAAGAGACGATTCAGTCAGAGAGCAGTATATTGAATTCATGCGACAATATGAGCAATTGGGTCATATGGTGGAAGTGAGCGATCCACCATCGCCTAATAAACCGTGCTATTATATACCACATCATTATGTGTTTTCATCAGAAAAGTTTCGAGTGGTTTTTGATGGCAGTTGTAAGAGCAATACTGGTGTTTCAGTGAATGACCTTCAACTGGAATGTCCAAAATTACAGAGAGATCTGTTCGAGAACATAATGCGTTTTCGTCGACATGAGTTTGCCTTCAGTGCAGACATCAAAAAGATGTATCGACAAATAAAAATCGATCAAGAGCAATGGGATTTACAGCGCATTTTTTGGCGCGAAAGTCCGGATCAACCACTCAAAGAATATTGTTTGGTTGTGGTAACGTACGGTTTAAACTCAGCCATAGACTAGTGGTTAGCGTGCCAGGTTTGTGAGCGTGAGGACACGAGTTCGATTCTCGGTCAAATTTCGTCCGGTATTTTTCCACCGTGATTCGCTCAGGAATTGTCAGTGGTTTAATGAGGAGAGGTTTGGGCCGTGTCTCGGATTTGTGGAGTGCTTCGGAGGGCACTTAAAGCCGTCGGTTCCGTGTGTGTGCACAGCGAAGATATGGGTTCAGCACAGACACACGTAAAAATGGAGTGCCTTCGCGTTAGGTTGATGTCTTGGATATATCAATGTCCAATACATAAACCGCAAAAAAGGTAGTGCCGAACTACTGGTGAATATACCGGTAAATCAGTGGTATTCGCATTCCCCCATTTGGAAAAAGAGCTCAACGCCATATATGTATCAGTGGAATTGTGACTGTCACGACAATTGCATTGGAGGAATAATCCAAGCAATCGAATGACAGCACCATGCAATAGGGTTTGTGTCAAGGCTAATTAGATAGCGTAACCCCGTAAAAAATGCATCAGGCTTGATAGCATACCTTCAGGAGTGCATCGGCCTAGATAGCGTACTTTCCGGAAATGCATCGGACTATGGCACAAAAACGTAAATTGCATGTAAAAACACCATTGGGTCTGCGCAAAACACTGATGAAGCGTACGCGTGATGCTACAAATAGCTCCCCAATTCGAAAAGAAGAAAAAAAAAAAAAAAAAAACGTACGGTTTGGCAACATCACCTTACTTGGCCGTAAAATCGATGATTAATGGAGCAGAGGCAATGAGCGCCGAATATCCCGAGGCTGTGCACACAATGAAAAATGAATTTTATATGGATGATGTGAACAGCGGAGCACAAACACAAGCAAAAGCTATTCAGTTAGCGCAAGAAACGAAACTTGTGTTGGAAAAGTCAGGATTAGAGTTGTGCAAATGGCGTTCAAATAATGAACGATTTTTACAAATACTAGAAGGTGAGTCGGGTGCTTCAACAATATTTACCGAGCAAAATCAAACCTCAGTGCTGGGTTTGAAATGGCTGACGCATAGTGACGAATTCACGTATGTTGTCATATATGCTGAGCATAAAGGAAAATGGACAAAAAGAACCATTTTCGGAAAAATAGGTGAATTATATGACCCCAATGGTTTTATTGCACCTGTGATAGCCAAGGCGAAAATCCTAATGCAATCGCTTTGGAAGGAAAAATTAAATTGGGATGAAAATGTGCCCGTGCAACTTGAGAGAGAATGGATTGAATTATGGCATTCCATGACAAATGTAGAGAAAATTCGTATACCTCGCTGGTTAAGAGCAAAGGAAAACGTGCATTTGCAATTGCATGGTTTCGCTGACAGTGCAATTCCGGCATACGGATGCGCGGTCTATTTACGAGCAGTAAATGAAGATGGCAAAATAACATGCAATCTAATAATAATAACTGCACCGAACAGCGTTCCTTCGCCTTGGTGGTTTATTGAAAATAATTTAATTAAATAAACATAATATAATACAATTTGATTTTTATCAAGCATTTTTGAGAGAGAAAATGTAAAATTATTGCTCTCTCATGTTAATAATATAAAGGAGCGAGTACGACGTTTCCCCCTTTGCTAAGCGAAATAAATCCGATATACGGCGCTGATTTAAATGTCACTCTATGTCATTCCACAATGATACATTTTTTGGCTTGAAAATATATAAGCTCTTCATTCAACATGCATAATTTTTGAACGGTCGAGTAAAAAAAAGAAACATATCATAAAATATTCTTCTTACGTTTATCATAAAAATTCTCTATATTTTAAATTTATTTGTTTAAAAATAACAATAATTTCAATTTTTTTCATAGATTGAACAAGAATCTAATGTAAAAAGTAATACCAATGCGACACCTACCGTTAAAATAGAAAAGGAAACTTATTTGGAATTGTAACATTTTGGTCCGCCATAACAGCATCTTCGTTTTGCTTCTCTGTGATTGGTCAAGTAAAACGAAGATGCTGTCATGGTGGACAAAAATGCTACAATGGATACCAACTAAGTTTCTTTTTGCATTTTTACGGTAGGTGTCGCATTGTCATTACTATTTACATTGGATTCTTATTTAATCGATGAAACATTTTATGTTGAAATTATTGTAATTTATAAACAAATTAATTTTTTTATAAAAAAAAAAATTTAATAAATTTTTTAATGAAAAATGTTAGAAAAATATTTTATGACATGTTTTTTTTTCAACGATTCAATAATTATGAATGTGTATGCATTTTAAATGAAGAGCTTATATATTGTCAAGCCAAAAAAGTATTATTGTGAAATGACAGAGTGACATTTACATCAGCGCCGTATATCGGATTAATTTCGCTTGGCATAGGGGGAAATATTTTGACAGATAGTACTCGATCCTTTCATAAATTAATTTTTCAACTGCTTAAAATTTCTATAATCCATAACAAATATTTGTATTTATCTGCTTTGCTTTAAATAATTCTCTATTCTCAGTTTTACTTTTGATAAATTTACTTCTAAATCAATTAAATTTTTATCACTGTTTTGCAATTTTTTGGTATAAAATTCGTTGAATGTTGTAAGCATATAATTCATTGGCTCATATTTTGTGTAATCAGTTCTCCTAATTGGTAGATCAAA
>NW_022200167.1:0-3030 GCF_009176525.2 Contarinia nasturtii | reverse complement strand
GACTTGTATATACAAGCCTTCTATATATACAATTGTATTGTATACGGTTTTTTATAAAATCTCAACACTGATAAATATATTTGTACATTCGGAACGTTGCATTGCGTCATCGGTCCATGACAGTAAAAAAAGAGGAATTCTGCAACGTTTTGCATGTACAAATTTTAAGTTTTTATTCACAGTACACAGAAAAATTATCTATCACTTATACTATTAGTCACAAAATTGATATAAAAAATGTTGTGTTTCAAACTTTGGTTTCGTCACTCGTTCTGCACCTCGAGTCGACACAGGTTTCTTTTTCAGGAATGTTCTCACTCAATGAGGAAACATGAAAGAGTATAACCAACAGCAAAGACCAACCGACATACAACATACGATCGACATACAACATACACACACATGCTCACTCTGCATTAAATGGATCATTGCCATTTTTGTCGAATTGTTCATTAAAAAAAACCTGGAGACAAAAGAGAGTTTCAAATTTTCCGCAAATAAAACAGACACAGTGTAGTGAAATATATCGAATAAAACAAAGTCAATAAATTGACCATATAGTCATAATCATAAATTAGAGTTTTAGTGCATGTAACACGAGCAAAAAATGTGTATTCGAACCAATGGCCATACGCGCTCGCACAGTGGACTTTTCATGACGATTATATGCATACTAACTGCAAAACGCCTCCAATTCTTCAATTCCATCGTTGTCGGCAAAATTCACCCGAAAGAGCCGAATGTAAAGTTATCTTTTTTACGTGGTTCACAATGCATTTGCGGAATCTGCGCGAACGGCAGTCACTTTACAATATTTAATCGCCAGAGATCCGAAGAAACCGCCTAAATGTGAACGATGGAACATTATTTCCTTGTTATTTAAAATATAAACAAATTACCCGAGTGAAAAAATAAATGCACAAAGAATGATAATCATAGTAAAGCTGTTTTTGTACATTTTGAACTCGATGCCAACTGAACATTAACCAAATGCATCTCATAGTCACTGAAACTGTTTATTTACTGGAAATTATATTTGGCTCGATAGCTAATCGGTGTAGTCAAACTATTTCAAAATAATAAATTATGCAATTAACGGCTACTATTTTATTATCTATTTAAATAAATATACGTGTTTCATTCGATATTTTGAGTGAAACAGTCTACCTAATATACAGGGTGGCGCATATAATAGGCTCACTCTTAGGGGATGGGAATTTTGAAAAACCCGTTGGGGGTATGTTGGGGGTAAAAAATAAAAAAATTATATTCTATGGGAGCAGAATTTTAAATTTTTCCCCAGGGGATGGAATGCCCCGAATTTTTTAAAGGTTCATCCGATCAAAAAATAATGTACTACAAAGTTGTTCAGAATGATGAGAGACATTTTTTAGGTCCCCTGCCCTCCAAGTTCCCTGTCCTCTAAGAGGGTCGGGGGTCAAAAACCCCCAAGATATGATTTTCTTACCTGAAACCTCAAAATTCGAAATCAGCATGCAAAAATACCTTAGAATTGATATTTTTCTCATTCACCTTTTTTCAAGAATTCCGGAACAAATTTCAGTGTCTCATATGGGGTCTTACAAAGTCGATTTTACACTTTTTTGGTCCGGACTTGGAGGGCAAGGGTCCTAAAAAATGTCTCTCATCATTCTGAACAACTTTGTAGTACATTATTGTTTTGATCGGATGAACTTTTAAAAAATTTGGGGAACCCCCACTCCCTAGGGAAAAATTCAAAATTCTGCTCCGATAGAAATGTTCCATTTTTTACCCCCAACATACCTCTCAAAGAGTTTTTCAAAATTCTCACCCCCTAAGAGTGAGCCTATTATATGCGCCACCCTGTATGTATCAGTGACTCAAAGCAGATGTGAATTCAGACAATTATTTTGACCGAGAATCGAACTCGTGTCCTCACGCTCACAAACCTGGCACGCTAACCACTAGTCTATGGCTGAGTTTTTTTAATATTGAAATGAGATTGGAATTTCGTTCGTCACAAATGAAGAAGAATATTTTGAATTTTTCCATTTTTAGTGGAAATTTTAAACTTCGATTTTTTTTTTCGAAAAATACCCAAAAAAGAAAAAAAAATAATTTGCAGTAATTGCTTTAGAAATACGTTCATTCAAAATCACTTGGTTTCAAGTTGATTGAAAAATTTAGTAAATTTTTATACAATATCTAATATTACACTGTTGTACTAAAAAAAATTTTTAAACCCATTAACATTTCTGCTATGAAAAATTTACTATAATTACGTTCGATTTGTGTTTATTACAAACCAAAGAGAACTTTTCGATTTTTTGGTTTTCGAAGTTTGAACATTTACAGATATGAAAAAATTTGAAAAACTAAGTATGCAGGAATAGCATTAGAATTACGTTCAACGCAAATTAAGAAGAAATTAAACGGAATATAAGCTAATATCAACGATAGGGGAAGGTGGTGCAAGGTCGACAGGAGGCCGCTGCGGCTGAATGTAATTTTTATCGGAGTCCGAAAATAAATTTCAAAAGTCTTCATTCGAATGAATATTAAATATTTATTTATGGAGGCTGAATAAAGTTTTGAAAAATTTCATCCGGCTGAATGTCAAGCGACCATATAAGAGTGAGCCGTTTTTTTTATCGAAAAAAAAAATCTGAAAATTTGTAGGTGGGGCAAAATCGACAGTTTTTGGGTGGGATGAATCCGCCATACAATACACCAAAATAATTTTTCATAGTGTTCTATTCAATTGCAATTGTGAAATTGACATTCTAAACGCAAAAACTTCAGATTGCCGAACATGATGATAATGAACAGTGCGTTTTTTTTCTATAATGTGGCAAAATAGCACCGAAATGTTTGAATATTCAAAAAATATTTTTGTTGTTGCCTAATGGGACCCTAAGCTATTTCGAGCTTTGGTTTCAACAACTGTCAAACTCGCACTTATATTTTGCTGCGCAATAAAAATCGTCGACACAAAACTCAAAGCGATGACCAAATACATTGTTAATAATTTTATTGCGCAGCAAGTTA
>NW_022200166.1:531-1264 GCF_009176525.2 Contarinia nasturtii | reverse complement strand
CTACCCTCACTTGCTTTCTATATCACCTGTATATTTTTTTTGAGCTTCACGTTCCGAGCGACATCTCTATGTGCTTGGCATTGAACTCGCGATCCAAACGAGCACCAAAGGCAATTAAAACATTTTTTTTTTTTTTGGTGCGAAAAAGTCAAAAATGTCAACTGATTTTGTGTGAAGAAAAACCATGTGATATGCAACGTCCTCGCAGTTAATTTCGATGACACAAACTGTGCAAAGTAATTTCAATTTATTTTCCATCACAAATTCACTAAATACAAATAATAAATCGGTTTTTGTTCAATTTACACGGTATATCTTTATCGAGCGTAAAATGACAGACGTCACAACAAATGATTCCGTATTCAAACTTCAAACAATTAACATTCTACACAAACTTTTTGTTCTAATTTTCATGAGCACATAGAGATGGCGCCATCATGCAGTTTTTTACATTATTTGCCATTGTAAGTGATGGTAGTATAAATATCGGTTTGCGTAGCATCAATCTGTTTATTTTTCTAATGTCAATGCGAGAAAAGGTCTCAGAAATAGAAATAATGGCGGTGTACTCATAATTTTGCTACAAATTTTTTTTTAATTTACTATTATTAAGTGTACACCAGATTCTTGCAAGAGCGATTTCAATTTTTTTAATTTTCTTGAAATATTATGCATAAACTACGCATAGCAGTAATGTGCGAGCTACATTTTACAGGGGGGGGGGTGATTTTTC
>NW_022200166.1:0-431 GCF_009176525.2 Contarinia nasturtii | reverse complement strand
TTTTTTTTTTTTTTTTTTTTTTTTTTTTTGAAAGTCACTTTTTGAGGCGAAAATCCTTAGCAATTCGAAAGAATTTTCTCCGCGAAAAACCTTAGCAAATCGGAAAAAAATCTCTCGGGACCAAAAACCATAGCAAATTTAAAGAATTCTCCTCCATTTTCTACATTGATGACCTAAAAAAAAAAAAAGGTCTTCACTTTTTTCATGAAAAACCCTAACAAATTCGAATAATTTTCGCGAAAAAAATTTTCTCATCCAAATCACAGGGGGGGGATCGTTTTTTGTTGGTTTTCTGTGTCAAGTTCTGTCGGCTACAATTTATTTTGACTATATTTTGAATATTTCGCTATTTCTTACTACTCTTTCGAGATAGCGTAATCACAATTTAAAAATATAATCTTCGATGATTTTTTTACAATTATAAATGCGGG
>NW_022200165.1:2275-5332 GCF_009176525.2 Contarinia nasturtii | reverse complement strand
AAAGCAACAAATCATTGGAATAAAATACTTTTTCAAAGTATGTTTCTTATTCCAATGATTTGTTGCTCTTTTTTCTTTTTCTCTTCTTTTATTCGTTTTTTAATTAAACAAAGTTTTTACAAAAAATTAATCGAATGCGTTTCTTAGTAGCATTATATCGTTTACAATTTCTGGCATTAGACGAGATCTCTTTTCATTAATAATTATTCCTGTGGTAGAAAACGATCTTTCTGCTGATGTTGAAGCAGCTGGTGTACACACTGTGTTTAAAAACAATCGAAATATATTCGGAAAATCGTCTTTATGTGAGTTCCACCAGGCATATAGATCAAAAGTATCGGCCGTTGTATTTTCAGGCTGTAATTAATTTTTTTTTAAACATTTAACATTCTAATTTTTTTTTCTTGAACAAGTTTCATTGAAAAGAAAAAAAGGAATTTACCAACGTAACATTGAATGATACGTAATTTGTGATTTCGCCTCTTATATTGTTTTCGAATGCCATCAAATTAGTATCGTAAAACATCCCATACATGGAAAGCGGTTGTTCGAGTGGAGTCACTGGATTGCTAGTTGTTGGAATCGAATTATTTTGATGTTCGTTCGGCAATGCCTCATATTCATTTAAATACTTTTCCATTTTCACTTGTGCCGCTTGCCGAATTTCTAATTGGTCTGATAGCGATGTAAAATTTAATGCTAAAAAAATGTCTCATTAAGCAATGCTAAAGTATCAAAAATTGATATTAGAAATTTTCAATGAAAAAAGTTTTTATATGTATTACATTTCATTAGTGGATTTACGAAACAAGCAAGTTTATGTTCCATATGCGGTTCGAATTCACTTTTATTTGAATCAATATAGCCCCTACCGGCCTTCTTCATTTCATTAATCAACGGTACCATTCTATCATTAGGATTTTCTTCTAGCTGCGATTTAATTATGTTGAATGTTGGCCATACTTTATGAAGCGTAATCTCTTTGTCATGTTCAAGGTTAACAGACAATTCCTTAAACACTTTCAAGAATTTCATCAGTGCCGATAAATCATTCCGATTAATGCATGTTAATTTTTGCAAGTAGTGATACTTTCTTGTTTCGAATTCTTTTTGCTGAAGCAATGGATAAATTTCGTCGTAACAATGTTCAATTGATTCAAGCATATAATACACTGTATTCCATGGAGTTTCTACATAGCTCTTTAAACTCTTCGATAACCGCGCATTTGACCCGGATGATTTCATATATTTTGCTAGTGCTGCACAATCTTTAATAATTGAATTTACACCACACACGTGACACATTGCGGACACCAAATTATTTATCAAGTGGCAAATACAGTTCACTCGTGTTTCTCCGTTTTTAGACAACGCTAACGCAATATTTGCTCCACGATCGGATATGCGCTTTACGCGCTTTTTGAAAATATCTTGTGGTATGTCGTATTTTTCAAAAATAGACGTGATCATACCACTGAGAATCTCATTCGTTTTCGTTAATGCAGTTACTTCACCAACTTCTACAACAAAGTTTTTTCTGACAATACAATTATTTTGAACAATATTAATATGTGCGATGATGCCAATGTAAGATACGCCTTTGTAATTGTCTTTCCATAAATCAGCTGATATAGCAAATTCACCCGGGTATGATAATGCTTTTTGAAGTTCATTTTTTATCTTTTCGCTTGCGTATTTTGCTTTTGAAACTACATGGTTTCGGAGTGTGTTGCGCGGTGGCAAAATGGACATTATATCATCTGCACAGATGCCGGCATGTGCATTTGAAACTTCTAAAACAGACTGAATTAAGCATTTCAAACCTTCGCCTTCGATTGCGAAAAAAGGTCGTAGATCTTTTATGATAAATTCGGTCGCAGCATCACGTATTTTATCTTTGACTACTTTTGAAAATGTAATTTTTTTTTTTGATTTTTCATCTGATTTTTCAAAGAAATTTTCAATTTGCGATTCGCTTGATCCACATTTGTGAGCCTTTAACCTAGACGTTGTTGAACCATTATATGAAATGTATGCATTGCACTTTATACACACCACATGGTTTTTAATATGCAAATATCTTTCGTCGTTTTGAGTAGATTTTGCTTCGATTAATTTGAATTGATCCCAAACATTTGATGATATTTTCCTTCGGCTCGTTTGAGTTTTTTGAACATAGCGTAACAATCCGTCGTTGAATTTGTCAATTAATTGGACTTTCGATAATTCTATACATTGTCAAAAAAATTATTCTCAGAAAGTTTCTTTTTTTTTTGTATATCAGATATGATATAAAAAATACCCACCAATACTATAGTCGATATTCTCAATATTATCAATATTATTTTCGGCGCTGCCAGTAATATTAATTTCATTATCAATGGATACATCCATTTCGCAAATATTCAAAGGACAATTAAAAAAACTAAAACTTTGTCGTTGATTAAAAATATTGCATTTTGTCAGTCGATTATACTTACAACGCCAGCGTTCGGGAATAGAAAGAGAGTGATTTTTCTATTCACTTGATTTATATAGCTTTTTTAAAACGTAATAGTGTTAGTGAATTTAATAGCTAATGTAATTGATGTTTGAACAAATGCTGACTTTTTATCCTGCAGGATTAAAGCCATAATACATACGCAGAAAATTGCATCAATAGCATTTCTGTGAATAAGTGTGAAATGAAAACGTGTGAGATTTTGGCGAGATACCGTTTGCTCCAAAAATGTTTGCTCATTTAATTTATGCACACTGACATAAGTGGTTGAAAATGGTTAAAACAAGAAATTATATTAAAATCTCAGAAAATCGTGTTGATACAAACAAGAATTTTCCTAAAAAAGTCGAAAAAAATATTACCAAAATGATTAAAAATATCGAAAATAGTAAGTCAACTATCATGACACGGAGTCGAAATAAAATTCAATCAAAAACTGATAAGAATTCAACTGAACATGTGAAGGCATTGCCAAACGAACAAAAAAACAACTCCGTTTTGAGCAAAAAGAAATCGGAAATTGTTAAAAATAGTACATCGACTATTACAACACGAAG
>NW_022200165.1:0-2265 GCF_009176525.2 Contarinia nasturtii | reverse complement strand
ATAAGAATTCAACTGCACATGTGAAGGCATTGCCAAACGAACGAAAAGAGAAAAACATTGTCGTGAACAAGAAAAATGCAGAAGGAAAAAAACAAAAATTATCATCACATAGTAATTGTTTTACATTGGGTGATATAGTTTTGGTGCAATGGCGTTTTTTCCCTCATTGGCCGGCCAGAGTCATTAATTTGGAAAATGATAGAAGCGCAACCGTACAATTTTTTGGAGACAACTGGTAAGAAATTTCATGTACGTATAAAGAAAATATCATTGATAATTTTTTTTGAAAATGTTAGGCAAATTGCTGTAGTTTCTATTAATCGGTTGATGCACTTTGAGGAAATGTCCGAATATATTATAAAAAAATTGGGTCCCATACGATACGATGCGGCAATACGCGAAGCTGAAATTTTTATTGGCATACCAGATGATTTGTCGATACTAAAACGACCACTTTCCATAAATTTGTAATAAAAAGAAAATACATGTATGTGAATTTATCAAATAAAGAGAGAAAAAAATGGTGTCAAATATTCTGATTTCGTTCAAAAATATACGTTATTTGAAATCAGAATATTCGACGCCATTTTTTTTATTTATTGATACGTAGTCCTGCAGGAATTTTGATTTATGGAATTTATGATTGACCATTGTCATTCAACCTGTCAAAAATCAGTTCAATTAGTGTTCACACCGTAACGAACTGCACCATGGAAAATACGCATGAAAAGTAAGTCAGTCTTAAAACTGTGAAAATTTCCAATAAAAGAAGAATTTTTCCAACGAAAATGTGTATTGCAATATATATTTATATAAATATCGGTTATTTTTTAAAATTTGTTCTAGACAACCGCAAAAAGATGGCAAAAAGAATGAAAATAAAATTTATCGATGCGAATATCATTCCATAACATTTCATAATAAAAGCAACTATAATCGGCATATAAAAACTCAGCATGGCACTCTTCAAAAGGTCAATGAAACGTACGTTCGCGTATCGAATCGACTTGTTTGCAAACTTTGCCGCCAAATTTGCCAAACATTATACAACTATCAAGCTCATTTTCGTCGTAATCATAATGGAACCGAATATATCGAACCAATCGAAGAGAGGAAGGTGATAGGAAAACCATATAAATCCTAATTTAAATTGACATGTCAAGACTTCCAATTCTTCAAAGCGACATTTTGTTTATAAATAAAAAAAGACGGCGTCTTTATTAATTCTAATCATTGTGTATTTCATTTTATTCATTCATTGAATTGAAAATTTCTGGAAAATCTTTTATCTGATTTAATTTCAATTTCTATCAAACTGTTTTCGCTATAAAAAAGCATTAAACAAATTTACTATTTCATTTCAAAACCACATCATAGAATGTCATCCGTTAATTACAATGTATCATTTCTTTTTTTTGTATTTTGACAAGGTATGAGATAGCAAATAAGATGAATAAAGAAAGTACTAAACGATGAACACAGTACAGTTTACGCGATGCGTTTGAATGCGACGTTGAAGTGATTTTCAACATCAGTAATTTTATCTGTAAACAGAATATTTACACCAGTACGTCCGAATCGGCTGGCTCGTCCCATTCGAAAAACCATCGAGTTATAATTAATTTCTTTTGTGCACGATGGTAAATTAAATTGTATGCACAAGCGAAGTTCATCGACGTCAAGACCCCTAGAAACAATGTTGGTTCCGATCATTATTTTGGCATCATTGCGTTGAAATTTGGCTATTTCTCTGGCCCGTTGATCAATATTCATGTCACCGGTTACAATGGCTGCCCTTACACCCTTTGCTCGTAGCCAATTTCCCAACTGATGTGCTGTTTTTTTTGCCTAAAAGTTTGAATGAAATTTTTTTTTGTTGTACAGTTCGTTCTTTGATATATCTATTATAATCGTGATTACATTACAAAAAACTATAGCTTTTCCATTTGCGTTGAATGTGTCCAAGCAGCGTGCCACTTCATGAATGTACGTACAAAAATTTTTCATTGTGATTGGTAGTTTCGATAAAGTATTGTTCCATGTATTCAGGAAGTTGATCTTCTCGCTTAGCTTTAATTATTATCGGCTGACGACTGTGTTCCCATAATTTTGGCCGAACATTGATAACAGATGTTACAAAAATTTCTTGGCATTCAGAGGGGAGTTGTTCTATTAAATGCTGTTTAACTAATTTAGTTGTCACAATCTGATCCATATCGTCGTAGACCACCATGACAATGTCTTTCAAAACAAAAGAACCATAAA
>NW_022200164.1:0-4089 GCF_009176525.2 Contarinia nasturtii | reverse complement strand
CTCGCGAAAAAACTGAAAATCAAACAAATAACGACCAGCCCGTATACACCCAGAGCTAACGCAAACGCCGAAAGACGAAACAGATCGACAAACGAATATCTTCGAGCATTTACACGTGACAAGCCCGATTCATGGGCAGAGCTTTTGCCAATCTACATGTTTTCATATAATATAACAACACACACAAGCACAGGATACTCACCATTCGAACTGCTCTTCGGTAAACGCGTAACGTTACCAGATTCGATCACCAAAAAATCACCACTCTATAACTATGACTCATATGTAGACATCTTTAGACGCCAACTACACGATGCCTGGAATTTGGCAAGGAATATGATTCAACAAAAGAAGCAATTATCAAAGAAATACTACGACCAACATACCAACGACGTACAAGTGAAAGTGGGTGACAGAGTGTTGCCCAAAAATCACGTTAAACACCGAAAATTCGATGATTTGTACCAGGAACCCAAAACGGTGGTTGGCGTACCATCAAACAAAACTGTACTCGTCAAAAGCGGGCGATCAACCAAACGCCTGAACAAGGATCACGTCAAACTCGACAAATCGACGCCTTACGCAACACCAACACCAGACGAGACCGCTGTCATTGATCTACTACGAGGGCGACTATTTAAGTTTCTTCAATATGTATGTTTTAGTATTGCCCGATGCAAACCATTGTCATATTCGTAAAGTTGGACATTTTTCATGACCATTTGACTTAACAGGACGAATTTTAGTTTTGTGGTATGGCCACGGTGTCAGTTGGAAAAGGTCAACTTCGCAAAAAAATGAAATTTACAAAAAAGATTATTTCTCATAAGTTTTCAAAAAAGAGCTGCCTGCTCAACAGTATTACTTCCGACTCAAGTCGGGGTATGGGAAGGAAGTACCATGCCTTACCACTGTATACAACTGGTTCACTGAATCCCATCGTCATGGTGCTCGCTACAGTGATCAATTGCGCGATGGTCCTTCGAAAATTGATGTCATCGAGAAAAACTCTGGTGCCGATTGAGTTAGGATCGAAGTTTCGTTTACAGTTAAATTGTGGTATGCCCAAGGATCACAGAGACTCCAATCATTTGGTTCTTCCATGAATTACAACATGAAAAAAATAAATCTTTACGTGTCAACCCACAGTTGCTCAAAAATCGATTGATTTTAATCACATCCAAAAAATCATAACCAATTTGACATAGGATAATAAAAACACGTCTATACGATCGCAATAGAAGCCAAGACATGATTCCAGTAGTTTGGACCTGAAACAAAAACTTGGTTGACTCTCTGAGTCTTCAAAGATGAACACAATCGAACAAAAGTTGTTCGTTTGTGAAGTGATAGGGAAAAT
Organism: Contarinia nasturtii; assembly: GCF_009176525.2. NCBI lineage: Eukaryota > Metazoa > Arthropoda > Insecta > Diptera > Cecidomyiidae > Contarinia > Contarinia nasturtii. The sequence continues at coordinate 2,729 of NW_022200164.1, read as the reverse complement.
CGGACCTCATTATTTTACAGTGTTATGTGTCATGTTGCTACCATGCCTTAAGAGGATGAAAGGTCCTTCAATGCTGAATAGTACACAACCATTTGATTGTCAAAAGTCATCACGGGAATATGGAGACCAAAACTCTGAAACTTATAATCCCAAAACATGGCAAAAAGAAGCCCATCAAACAGTCGACTATTTGACCACCCAAAAGATCGAATTGATGCACAATACTCCGTGTACGAATTATTCGGGACCCCTCTGTCCACCAGAGACCAAAATCAGTTGGATACAATATATTTTTCGTACTTGAAATTAGGTGCATATTCAAAAAAGTGCACTTTTTGGAGTGTCATGTTTAAGCTGCTGTCGTAGCCATACCACAAAACTAAAATTCGTCCTGTTAAGTCAAATGGTCATGAAAAATGTCCAACTTCACGAATATGACAATGGTTTGCATCGGGCAATACTAAAACATACATATTGAAGAAACTTAAATAGTCGCATACGTACTAACACTTGAGAACAAAAAAAATTAAAAGCAAAAAAAAAAAAAACAAAAAATAAAAAAAATAAAAAAAATAAAAAAAAAAAAATATTAAAAAAAAAAAAAAATAACAATAACAATATTCTTAAATCAAATGCTTTCAGAACTAACCATGATGCTCATCATAATACTTACCACCATCGTATCAGCGGCAGCAGAATTTCTCGTGACACCAGTAGCACCAAACACTCCAATGATTTATACTGAACAAGCCAGAGTTTATTACGTTAATCTGACCGAATACCTCGAACTGAAAAGAACAATAGAACTTGCCATTAATTTAACCGCCATCAGCTGTAATAAGCTAAATGAAGACACATGCAATATTACAGTAGCACAACTTGAAACACAATTTCTACAACTATTACGTGACGACGAAAATATGAATCACCACAGAGATCGAAGATCAGTTATTCCGTGGTACGGAACTGTACTCAAAGCCGCATTTGGCGTCATGGACGAACCCACCGCTAAGCAATATGCACAACGAATCAATTCAGTAGCAAATCAAACCGCAATAAACACCAGTGCACTTAAAAACAATACTCTGATGTTTCAGGCCTTTTTGGAAACTAATAAAGTCAATCTGAGGAACATCGAGAGCTCGTTAAATTTTATCCATAAGGAAGCAACAGATAAAAATAATTTCCTATTAAATTTGGTTGGACAAATTGACCGTCGATCCAAAACCCAAGCAATCGCAATGATCGCTAACTCAGCTTTAAATGAACATTTTCGCTTATATTCACAAATTCGCCGAGCATTGACAGACACAAAAAACCATAAAATTCCTGAGTTAATATCATCCACCTCCTTGACTGCGGACTTAAAAAGGGCCGTAGCTACATTAAAATCAAATCAAAAATTTCCCATTGATCTCACGAACGAGGACCCATTACATGTTTTCAAATATACCTACGTATCATCCAGACTAATCGACAATTTACTTTTTATCGAAATTATCATCCCCATCGCTGAAAGAGAGGACTTCATTTTGTATAAAGCTACACCGATCCCCATGGACACCGAACATGGCCGAACCATTGTTGTAGCAACATCCACACATTTTCTTTTAAACGAGGAACATACAAAATTTATTCCAATGACCGACTCAGAAGTGGAGAATGGTAACCCGTTGAATGACCACGAGGTTCTTTTCAGACCATCAACAACAATTTTCATCAATTATCAATCGATTTGCGAATGGAAAATTCTTCTTGAATCGAAACTCGACACGGAAATTTGTCAAATCGCCCCATTACCGTCAATTGATATGGTCATTTCTATTATGGACGGCGAAAGTTACTTTATGACTATGCGAAACGAAACAAATATATGGGAAATCTGTGATAATGGACAACACATTCAAAAAACACTGACCGGACGTAACATCGTGAAATTAGATCCACACTGCATGTTACGAACAAATAATCATATGTTCCGAACTCATAAAACTCGAACACTCAACGATACAAACATCATTACACCCGAAATTGCATCAACAAAAATGGATTTTGCATCAACTCGTGGAATAATTCTTAAAAACCCTGCAATTATCGACAACAACAAAACAAATCACCACACAATTGTTATCCATAATCCGAAACAAATGGATGACTTCATTCATTTACATAGCGAATCGATTCAGGACTTAAATTCACAATTCAACTATGAGGAACTCAAATACGACACGGGGTTATCCTTGAAGTTCAATTTTGCAACTGGTATTATAATTTCGGGTTTACTCACTGCATCTGTGGTGGCTGTATTTTTCAAATTCGGCATGTTGGGACGCACCGTTGCTGCACTCAGTGATGTCATGTCACTTTTTACATCCTCATCGCCAACTAATCAACATCAGCAACAGTCTCAAACCCAAAATAAACAGAATAATAAATCAGATGTAGTTGAAGTCGAATTGAACGACTTCGGATACGTCAAACACACCAATTGATTTTAAGAATATGAAAACAAAAAAAAAACTTACCTTTTCATTACATTATACTATTATACACTATAAGTTTATTCTTTTTTTTTTTCATTTGTCAATTTCTTTTTCACTTATGTCAGATCACGATCACGTTGATCACGCGTTATATTGTCATTTTATACTTTAGAAAGTACTTAACTTTTTTTTTTCTCATTATTTTCTTTCTTTTACTCCAAATGTACTTCTTGATTTTTTTTTTTT
>NW_022200163.1:0-4848 GCF_009176525.2 Contarinia nasturtii | reverse complement strand
TTTACCGGTATTTACATTCATTTCCAGTATTGACAAGTATTTACACGTATTTACACGTATTGACATTTATTTTGTGTATTGAATCGTATTTTTTTAGCTTTTTGGCTTGTTCTTTCCCCCTAGATCAAAATTTAGTTCAAAAGTTCCCATTTGATCATAATATGGAATGAGTTTTCGAAGATTTGCTCGAATTTGTTCCCCTTCATACAGACTTCGTCTTGCTTTCGCTCCATTTGCGTCATTCATACAAAAATCTTTGAATTCAAAGTTTAAATGGTTATTTATTTCCATCGGCTGTAGCAAACAGGACACAATGAAACCTGTAACAAGAAATGGCACATTTGAATTAAACAACATCGACCTTTCGAATACACTCGTCCTACCAAAAAATCGTCTATCCTGATATTGTTTATAAAATTCAGTCCAAGTTGGAATGTGTTTGTGGTAATTCAATTGTTTCAAAAACTCGGTCAAATGTTCATGATAACCACGGATCAATTCATAAAATCGTTCAGGACGATGATTTCCATCAATCGACGTATTCATAAAGTAATGCAGATCCGTTGTTGGTGATCCCCAATAAGAGAATTGAAAATCAATCAAGTTAACATTTTCAAAAGGATGCTCTTCAGTCCCGTTTGTCATTTTCAGCATTACATTTGGACACCAAAGATCACCATGATTCAGTGTATTAAAATGTTCCGGATTCATATCGTACGTTTGATAGCCTCGTTCTATAACTTGATCGCCAATGCGACGCAATTTGTTCGTATACACATCAAATTCAGGCCATTCAGATAAGACCTCAATGACAGTTTCGAAAGTTCCAACGTAAAAATTATTGAATCCATTAGCACCACGACTCAAATGACCTACAGATGACAAAAATTAAGAGACTCGCAAGGAACAACAAGCTTTCAAAGGCACTCACCTAGTTTACAAATCGAAAATATGTCCGATCGTTCCTCTTGCAATACCGCACAAATCGCATGAAATAAAGCCAATTTTCTTAAAATCGATTTCGTTTCCAAAACATTGTATCCACGTATTACTGGCAATACTTGATACCCTTTCACTGATAAATCTTCCAAAATTATAATATTCCGTGATTTACATGCCCCATACACTTCGGGAAACATATCCGTTTCGTTGAGTAATTTCAGTTTTTCATTCATTTTTGGAATGATTTGCTCATAAAACAAAAGCTCTTTTTTGTACACATCATATTGTTGTAAAAATTCAGCATCACCTATGGCCTCTTTCACAATCAAGTCTAAGGTCTGTTTTTGATGAACGAAAATTTCCTCAATGAAGAAAAAATATTCTTCAAAAAAATCAAAATTTCCATGAGAAAACTCACTTTAACTCCCTTGACTTCGCCAACTCCCTTGCCAGGAATGTCCAACGTCACTTTGACGCGATACATTGAACTGGTAAAACCATTTTCTTTGGCGGAGAATGGTTTTACATGGAAAGTAATCAATTTTACGCCATCATTTTTATAATAATTTTGTAGGTGTTCTTCCAAAAATTTAACGTGAAGCCACTTTGGAACACATGATTCAACTGTATTTCCTGACATATTTCTAGCGACTGCTGAAAGCGACCACCAACTGAACTATTCGATTTTATTGATTAACTGAAATATGTTGGTCATTTAAGCTGTAATGAAAATTCAATTGAAGCAAAATGTACAAATTTATTGTGTGATAACTGATAACGTCGTAGATAAGAACCCGTTTGTTTATTCTCATTCAATAATTGTATTCATGACACTTCCTTATATTATCTAATCTGAATGAAAGCAGTAAGAGTGATTTGGACTCCCATATTTTTTGCCAAAGACATTGATAACAAGTAAATAAATAATCTAATTTATCAAAAAATCAACCAAACCTTAATTCAAAACAGAATTCAACAGCAAACACGCTTCTTTCCTTATCAAGATTGATACAAATAAAACGTTCCATTGATAACATTTATTTTATTTTCTGTGTCTGTTACAATACAAAGTATCAGCTCTGTGCCGCCGATATACATGCTAAAGAATTCAAATAATAAGTTTTTATAAACATGAATGCAGACATTGGTTTTTGGATGCCATTCATATTACTGTTTGATGCATCGCTTTTCATGTTCTTTGCATGCCTCCGATTTGCTGAATCGCTTTCGACATTTTATACATCGATTTTCGTGGCATTTCATATGCATATCGAGAAGGTCTTGATCGGCAAAGAACATTGTACATCTACTGCAACGGAATGGCTTTTCTTCGTGCGATCCCATATGTCTTTTTAGATTACTTAGATATTCACTTTGATAATCGCATTGATTACATTTATGCATCGGTCGATTTTCTTTGTTGCTACTGATGCGAAACAATTTTTTTGGCGGTCGTCTCTTAATTGATTTTTCATTCGATGCACCTTTCGATGTATTGTCATCGGTGGATGCTGATTTAGTTGTACTCAAATCGATTTCGGTGTCCGTGTTTTTGAGTTCTCGTGACCGTATTTCCTTAACTGAAGCCGGTGCCGGACGCAGAGCAAGTGGTAATTTGGGTTGATGGTCGTTGGTCTTTACTTCTCTTTCGATTGTTGGATTGGTACGGGTAACTCCTTTACTCTTCGTATTCGATGGAAATTTTGATGTTTGTGGCACAGCATCTGTAAATAAATTTAATGAAAGATATAGTGAAGAAGTTCAACCGATCCATTTTTCCTAAAACTACCTGCAATTTTATCAACATCAATGGGCACTTCTGATTCCGTTCCGACTATCGACTTTGATGCCGCATTAGTTGCGACTTGAATCAATCGGTGATCTTCTCCTTTTCGAGACACTGTTTTCGCTTGTTCATTAGTCACATCCCTCTCGGTGTGTATAGTGGATTGTAACATTGTTGGAGTGCATTCTTCATCGTCATCCACATTCGCAATATTCGATTCAACGATAGCATCGTCTTCATCTGGCTCACTACCGAATTCTTCCGATTCCGAATGACTTTTATATTCTTCATTCATCTTTACTCCCTCGTCTACCCTGGGCCTTTTGATCAAAAATGTCTGTTCATTGACGTCAGACTCATCTGGGGTCTTTCGTTTCTCTGCCACATATGGTCTATTTGTCATTTGTAGTTGATCAATAGAAAACACTCTTCCATCCATCGCACTCTCGTCGAATCCAGTTCTCAACTCTTCAAATTCCAAATTCATTATAAATTGATCGTATGTTTTTGAAACTCTGCAAAAGAAAAATGAATATTTTAAGTAAATCGAGAGTGATTATACTGAGAAATAATAAAAAAATACACCAAATAAAGAAGAGCAAACGGAACGCCGAAAATTTCCTACCTTTTCAGAATAATTTGCAAGAAATGATTACGAAAATCCACGTCGAATGACAGTCCCGATTGTTTGAAATCATCGCTAAGGCCTCTCAATGTGAACTTTGCCTCTCGTTCAATGCTCCAAAGCATCTCGGTTATTAAATCCATCCAGTCTCGCTTTGGTGGCACTATTGTGTTCATAAAACTAGACATCGTTGATTGAACTGAAAAATGTGGACGGTTATTGACTGACTAAATTGATGCTCTTGTTTTAAAGAGAACCATGAGCTCATTTTCTGTGTAAACAGCTTTTTCTATTGAATATGTTCGTATCACTTCCAAGAAAAAAACTTCATTGTTACTAATTACCTTTCTTCAATTGACACACACGCAGTAAATCCAACGGATTTGTTCAGAACTTTCGAATTTTTCACTGTCAATTTTTGTTTGGCGCCTTTTTATTTATATCTCTTGTTGATTAATCGCACTATTTTCAAATATATAAACTTTTTTTTATGAAACAACTTGTTGATTCAAATGTGTGATGGCTAATGAGTGAGCGGTGTTTTTGACGTTTCAACAGCTGGACAAATGAATACAACAAACACACTAACAGAAGAAATGTCATAATTAGTATGAACGCACACATTCACACATCTTGGCATAAAGATAATGGGTCTTAATAGCGAACGCACACTTAAGAAACGAGAGATCAATACACACAACAGCAAGGGAATGGAGAATAATTTGCATGTGAACGGAGTACCTTCACAGTGTGAAATTCACACAGACACATTTTGTTGTCATATTTTTTTCATACATTTTTTTGTGTCCGTATGCATCGGGCATACATTCAAAGAGCAATATGTTTATTGTTATCCTCTAAGGTTTGGTTTATTTGAATGAATTCCATTTTTTTACACTGTTCTGATCTTTTCTAATTTCGCTATTGGACAATGTAAATGGGATATCCCCAACATTAAGTCTGTTCTAGAGAATGATTCGAATGAGGGTCATTCAACAAAGGTTTCACCACTAAAAAATTGAATAATTTCGTTGAGCACAAAAATCGTAGAAACACGTAGAAATAAATCTTTCATTTATGAATACTTTCTTGGTGCCGCTTCAGAGCTACTTTCTGTGAAAAAGCAGCATTACAATATTGACACTTGAAAGGTCTATCACCAGTGTGTATTCTCATATGCGTCTTCAAACAAGTTATGACTCGATGACTATATCTGCATAGATAACATTCATACAGTCTTAAATTGCAATGCGCTTCATGCTCATTCAAAACTGATTTGTCTTCATATTTTCTGTTGCACTTTTTACATCGGTTCCCGTGAACCTTTTTCATGTGAATGTCGAGAAGATCTTGGTCTGCGAAATTCCTTCTGCATCTTTCACAACTAAATGGCTTCTTTTTATGCATCGCTATATGACTATTTAAATAACGTTTAATATTAGTTTTATAATTGCATTGATCACATTTGTAGATCAGTTTGTTTCCTTTGTTGCCA
>NW_022200162.1:0-7228 GCF_009176525.2 Contarinia nasturtii | reverse complement strand
AAAAACGTTTCCCTTAATTTGCTCGTTTTTGGATAAAATATATTTATTTCTGCTCTTTTCCGCTAAATCCGCTCAAAAATCTGCTCAAAACAATTGATTTTTAATTGCTTCCGCTCAAATAATTTTTATTTCTGCTCATAAATTAATTTTATTCGATTCCGCACAATACCGCTCGATTCGAAGGACCATTTGGTCAATAATGAAGACGACTGACTTGTTCGATTGTTGCTTTAAGACTAAACCTTTATTCAGAACATTTCGATTACATACATAAAATGTCACAAATGCTGTCAGTCAGAGTGGCCAGCGCCACACTGAACCGGTTCGTGCTGAATGCACAACAAATTGCATGACCGGTCTACATTACTACTCTTAACATCTCAAGAAAAATCAATTTGAATCATTCTTGTTTATCGCGTACATCATATTATTATTTCAACAAAATGTCTGTCAGAGAAAAATCGATCTGTAGTCTACAATAGCACGAAAGGCGGTGTGGATGTTTTGGATCAAACTAGGGACATACTCATGTCAACGTGGAACCAATCGATGGTCATTTCCATTCTTCATGAACCTCATCAATTGATGACGTTAACGTATGTGATGATGCAGCATTTGTTGTTTACAACACAAGTCACGATATTCTCGACAGTATGCATTTCAACGCAAGACATTTTTGATCGAATTGTATGAAGGTTTAGTTTACGATCATATCGTACGGCGACCAGCGCGCGGCATGAATGCATCTAATCAGTCGGCTTTCAAAGAAGTTCGTGAGCATTTGATGGGTCAAGAGGAACAAGAAGCGCCAGTTACACCACGGCAACAACGTGCATGTCATTTATGTCTAAGTTCAATCAATCGTAAAACCAAAACATGTTGCGACAAATGCAATAAAAACGGCGAACATTCGAAAATCACTGTTTTGTGTGCAAAATGCGAAAAAAAAAACGCTCTCATGTAAATTATTCTGATGATTCAAATTAATTATTTTCTTGAAATCTTTTCAATTTTTAATTTTCAAACCTTTTTCAATGTTTTTATTTTAAAAAAATGCAAAAATGTGTGATTTTATTTTGGTTTTTGTTTGGTTTCCCTGTATTTTGTATGAACGGTCTAGAATAGACCGTAACTATACTATATTGTTTTTATTTCGAACTATACCTAGGAGGGTCAAAGCAATTAATACAGTATTTAATGAATTCTATGAAGAATTGATGATTTAAAAATAAAATGTGTCTTATCCGTTTCAATGAAATAACTAAAAACATAGTTTTTATCAAACCATTTAATTTTAGTTTTTCGCACATCCACTGTGTGCAGGCAGTAAATAATTACAATCACCCCAAAATTGAAATCGCTAAAAATCGTTTTTCTTAACATTTTGGGCTTATTTTGGGTATAGAGAAGCACAGAGCAACCTTTTTGCTGGCCATGTTAATATGGGGATATGTGTAAGTACTGTATGATGTAAGCAAAAAATCAATAGGTAATTTGTTAGCACGATAACTCATCTTAGAGAAAAGCAAATCCAAATCTGATTTTACATGGTGGTTGGATGGTGGTTTGAGCCAAAAGGCGAAAATATTATATGGGAGGGTAACCCTTATTTTTGATTGAAAGTTTTTTAAAGTCTAAATTTTTACTTGACATTTCGCAAAGAAAACAAAATTAATTTATTTTTTTTTACGACAGTTCGAATAAGATAAATTATTGGAACATTTTCAAGGAAATGAACAACCTATACTTTCACTGACGCAACCTTTAGCATTACCAAATGCCAAAACACAAACATTACGAAAATGCAATTGCATGTTTCAGTCAAACCTACGAAGTGATTGATTTCGCTGTATACAGCTCATCAGTAGGTTTCGATTTACAGCTCATCAGGATGATTGGGGGTGCCGAGGAATAGAAACCATTAGATTTTGAGTAACTTTGGTTGATAGAGTGAAGTGTCATGTCTGGTGTGATGCCCATGGCCATCCATGGGAAAAATTCAATTTTTCTTCCAAAAGTGATATTTAATGAAACGGAATATGACGTTAGTTTTGCGATACAAATATATTTCTACACACTTTTCATACAAAAATTTCAAAAAAGTTGGATTTTTGTATGAAATCCATGCCTGTATGATATCGTAATGAGCTGAAACTTTGCACAGGTTATTTTGATCACACAAAAATACCATTCCGAGAGTTTGAAGATATTCAACGAATATTAGGGGTACCTCACGAACAAAATTTTGGATTTTTCGCTCAAAAACGAAATGTTGTAGGGGAAGTACCCTTAATAATATGCATTGAAATTTCTTCAAACTTTCAGAATGTTAATTTCTTGTGAAAAAAATAAGCTCTGCAAATTTTCACATGATTACGCGATATCATATAGGCATGTAAGACATTTTACTTTTCCGCACACCTAGTGTAGGCCAAAAAATTAAAGTCACCCCAAAACATGTTTTCTATGCATATTTAATGTAGAAAACACGATTGGATATGATTTTGGGGCATATTAATGTACGTCGCTGTGTGTGATGTGTCCCGTGTCCTGTGTCCTGTTGCTCCTTTTTTTTGTTACCGCGATAAGTCTTCTTCCAAAAACTCAATTCAAATTCTGACTTTGCAGGATGATTTGGGACCACTAGGAGATGTGCTGATTAGTTTTTGAACAATATCTGTTGACCGGTGTATTTTTTTTGGTCCGAATGGAGTACCCACATTATCCATACATTTTTTGATCATTTTTCAACCATTTTGGTGACACGATGGTTTCGTGCTCAGACATGAAATTCAAAATCTGACCGTACGAGATGATTGGGCACTACGAGGAATAGATCTGGTCAAATTTTCAACGACATTGATTGATCGGTGTAAAACTTAGACTCTGAAGAGGCACTTATGAGAAAAATGCCTTAAAATGATAGTCTTTCAATTTGAACGCTGAAAGAATGTGTAGTGGTTTCACGGTAATTTAAGTTGCTGCAACCATACATAGACCATAATTTCTGTTTATTCCCAAAATTTCGGTTCCATGCGGAAAAGTCAGCTTGCGTACGTAAGCCTCTTTATTATTTTGACATTTTGTATTGCTAAAGGTGGCGTCAATGAAAGTATAGGTTGTTCATTTCCTTGAAAATGTTCCAATAATTTATCTTGACATTTTGGATTTTTTATTACCAGTAAAGTACCCAAAGTGTCACAAAAAGTTTTTAATTTCCTTAGTACAGATCGATGTAATGTGCCGAAAAATAAGTTTGTGAAAATAAGGGGGGCCCAATCGAACTAGGGGGCGGGGGAGTACCCCAACATGTCAAAAATTCATCGGATCAAAAAATAATGTACTAAAAAGTAGTTCAGAATGACGAGAGAAATTTTCTAGGACCCCTGCCTTCCAAGTCCCCCTACCCCCCGGGGTATGATTTTTTTCGGCCTGAAACCTCGAAATTTTTGAATCAGAATTCCAAAATACCCTAGAAATGATATTCGTCGCGAGCCCATTCATCCCAAGTCTCCCAACAATTCAGAGCCCCCCATTAGGCTGAAATGATAAAAAGTCGAATTTTCACTGTAGTAGAGTAGATATGGCGGATCTGTCCAAACCGGTTTGGACAGATCCGCCATATCACTTTGTTCAAAACAGCTTTTCGTATCGTAAACACAACAATCACTCACACACTCTCACTCAAAATGGACATCGCCAAAATAAAGTACTTCTATAGATGTGGCAATTTATCTTGATTCCGTACAATGACATTTATATACAATTGCATATAATTGTATTTTGAAATAATATGTTACCAAGTGCAAAGATATTTAACAGAAAAAATTAAATTTAAAAATCAATATCATGATAGAGATTTTAGAAAAATTAATATGGAAATCGATCTCACTGATGCAATTAAATCATGTAGTAGAAACTCATTGTTGTATAGAGGAAGTCAAAATTTTAATGAACTCTCAAATGAGATAAAATATGAGCACTCTCAGAACAAATTCGAATGAAAATTAAAATGCTACACCAAACAAAACTTTCAAAACGTAAAATAAGTATGCTGTCATAATGGAGAAATCTTAATAAACGTTATTATTATCATCAATATCTAAAAATTGACATATTCTTATTTGTTTTTTCATTTCATTATTAGCAGTAATGATTTCAAATTTCCTTAATTTCTTTATATGACACATGTAAAAAATTGTGGTATAATACATTCGCAGAGTGTACCATTAAAATTACGTGGTACGGTTGGTTTGTATTTTATCTTTTCACCTCGTCTTAGAGTCAAATCACCAAATCTACAAACTGGTTCATTTGTTTTCTTAAGTGATATTGATTGTGGATCGATCATGAGGTCATTATCGTACGCTAAAGAAAGTAAATATTTTTTTCAATGAGAATTGTGAAATGTGAAGAAGACTAGATTTATATAGAAACTTACGACATCTCATATTGTATACACAACAATCATTTTCGAAAATTGGAACGCAACCGTCCATTATAAGATGAAAATTATAACTTTGACAATCTGATTTTATGCAATTATGATTCTCAAAAAATGAAGTTGCATTATCAAAATCTTCGGTACAAAGACATTTATAGCATTTTGTTTGAAAATACATTTTTTGGCCCAAATGATAGGTTTGACCTTCGCTATAACATTTTTCCAGTTTGTCAATTTCCGCTGGATCTAAATGGAAATGAAACTAATAGTTGTTGAACATTTGACATATATGTTTTGATTTTGTTTATTATTTACCGCAAATTCGATGTGAGTTATTGTATAGCTGTGAAGAAATTAATTTCAAGAAAAAATAAAATGTCTTACATCCGTAAGATGAACTTTTCCGCACTGTGATCCACGACATGAAAGAAAACTAAATCTGACATTAGTTTTAGATAAAAATAATTTTCGAAGCACTTTTCTAACAAAAACTACTAAAGATGGGAATTTTTGTATCGGAGCCATGCCTATATGATATCGTAATCATTTGAAAATTTGCAGAGGTTATATGGTCAAATGGTAATTGACAATTGTCTTGGTTTAAACAATCAAATAAAAAAAAAATTATGAATGTATTACCAACAATTAAGAATCAAAGGCTAATGTGTGAGTGAGAGTGAGAGTGTGTGATTGTGTGAGTGATTGTTGTGTTTACGATACGAAAAGCTGTTTTGAACAAAGTGATCCGGTTTGGACAGATCCGCCATATCTACACTACTCACTGTTGACACTAATTACCTTTCCCCTTTGTCCTTTCGGTTTTGAAACACACGCAGTAAATCCAATGAAATCGTTCCTAACTTTCAAATTGTTCACTGTCAATTTTTGTTCTGCGTCTTTGTATTTATATCTGTTGTTGATTAATCGAAGAGTCGTCAGTTTTATCGAAACTATAAATTGTTTTAATGAAAATTTGTTGATATGACGCTTATGGTCAATGAATGAGCGGTATTTTTGACGTTTCAATAGCTGGCGAATAAGTACAACCAATACAATTACAGAGTAAAGTTCAATCGGTGATTTGTGCGAACGCACACATTCAAATCACTTGGCGCAATGTTTTAGTAGCGAACGCACACTTAAGACACGTGAGAACAATACACACAACATTAGTTCAATGTATAATTTATTGTGTAAACAAAAATACATGAAAAGAGGGGAAAAGGGCGTCGTTGTAGATCACAGAAATATAGCGACAAGTTTAATTTAGTTCACTGTATTCGTCGTATTTCAGTATATCATCGAAAAAAAGATGAACGGCAAGAAAAAGAAAAACGGCAAAAATATATGCTTTTCTCGCTTCCAAGAGCAATATGTTTATTGTTATCCTCTATGGTTTTTTCATGTGGATTTTTTTTAATCAAATTTGCCAAATGAATTCCAATTGTTTACATCGTTCTTTTCCAATCTCGTCATATTTCAAATGAAAATTAAATCGAATGTGTTCGTTATTGGGCTTCGTAATTAATTTTGAATAGATTTTGTCTTTTTCGTTACATGGGATATCCTCCATTAATTAAGTCCAGATATTTTCAGCCAGCTGATTCAGCTCAAAAAGCTTACTTAAGGCGCTGAAATGAAACAATAGAACAGATTGTCATAGTCATTGTAGCAATGTAAGTGTTTTTATAATCATAAAAATCACTTCTTTTCTTTTCACTCCATTTCAGCGCCTGACGTAAGCTTTTTGAGCTGAATCAGATTCCTGAAAATATGTCAATATAATGTATCGTTTTGATAAGCTATTGTAGGAAATCCTAGCGAAATATTTTATTCATGACAATTTATGAACATTCTTTTTGTGTCTCTTTAGATGAGAGTTCTTTGTAAAATCAGCCTTACAATGTTGGCATTCGAAAGGTCTGTCGCCAGTATGTGTATTCATATGCGCCATAAAATTAGTTCTGCTAAGAGTGGTAAATTTGCATAGATAGCACTGATAATGTCGTTTTTTACAATGTTCTTCATGTTCTTTTAAAGTCAGTTGGTTATTAAATCTTTTTAGACATTTTTTGCATTGGTTCTCATGACCTTTCATGTGAATATCGAAAAGTTCTTGGTCTGCGAAACTCTTTCTGCATCTTTCACATCGAAATGGTTTTTTTTGATGCAGCGCTATATGTCTTTTTACGCAACCTAGATATTCACTCTGATAATCGCATTGATCACATTTGTGCATTAGTCTCTTTCTTTTGTTGCAAATTGATTTTTTTTGGCGGTCGTTGCTCATTTGATTTTTCATTCGATGCCTCTTTCGATGAATTATCACCTGTGGATACTGATTTGGTTGTACTCAATTCGATTTTGGTGTCCGTTTTCTTTAATTCTCGTATTCGTATTTTCTTCACTGAAGCCGGTGCCGGACGCAGGGCAAGTGGTAATTTGGGTTGATGGTCGTTGGTCTTTACTTCACATTCTATTGTTGGATTCATGCGGGCAACTCCTTTGGTCGTCTTATTCGATGGAAATTTCGAAGTTTGTGGCACAGCGTCTGTAGATAAAATTAAGAAAGGAAAAGTGAAGAAGTTCAATCGCTCTGTTTTGCATAGAAATACCTGCAATGTTATCAACATCAATGAATACTTCTGATTCCGTTTCGACTATCGACTTTGATGCCGCATTAGTTGGGATTGGAATCAATATCGCCGGTTCTTCTTCTTTTCGAGACACTGTTTTCGCTTGTTCATTAGTCACATCCCTCACGGAGTGTATAGTGGATTGTGA
>NW_022200161.1:0-2544 GCF_009176525.2 Contarinia nasturtii | reverse complement strand
CAACGTCTCTGCTTAGTGTATATTTCTTATGGCCAACGGTTGAGTGTAAACAACAGCGATGACATACACATACACAAGAATATTCTCTCTCTCTCAACTCGTTAAATGATCAATCAACCTTAAATGATCAATCCACGCCCCAAAACAACTATTCTCTCTCTCTCTCTCACTCTCTCTCTCTCTCATGTGTTTTGTTTTGTTTTCATTTTAAAGAAAAAATGTTCGATAAGAAAAGAATGTGACACACACACATACACACACACACACCTCTCTCTCGCTCACGCTCTTTCTCTTTGTGAGCGACAACGACAGCAGCAGCAGCAGCAGCAGCAGCAGCAACAGTATCAACGGCATTGAACCCGATCATCGATGCAAATTAAATTGAATTTATCTTTCATTTTCTTATGATACTTTTTTTTCCACAACCACAATAGCAACAATCAATATGGACAAATTCTCCAATATTCAACTTTGTGTTCTAAGTCCTTTTCTTATCGGATTCTACTGTGTACGCAAAATACATACACATTGCTCGCTATCACATGGAGCACTAAATAGCTTTACGCAGTCATTTTAAAGCAATCTACAATATACGAATACGAATGGAGTGTCAACAATGCCATCTAGCGAATTTATTTCAAAATGCCAAAGCTTCTCGGAGTAGAATCGCACGGTATTAATTTCGAAAATGAATCGGATTTTATTTGCTATTTTCAATAAAAAAATTAATCAACAAAATTTAGTATTATTTCATTGTTGATTTTTTCCTTTAGATTAATCAACCGTTTTGTCTAGATGTTTGCAACGGTTCATCATATACTCATTAAAAAACAGTCGAAAATTACGAGAAAAAAATTGACAACAACTTCATGTATGACCGATGTTCTGAAATGTCAAACTGAATTATTTTGCGCGTAAATAATGTTTGACAGCTATCGGAATATAACGTTCCGTCAATATTGTTCGATCCTTAGCTCCAACACAAATCATCCAAAAAGAGTTTATTTTTATCGCTGAGATATAGAAGAGAAAAAAATGTTAACAACAATATTACGCCGAATTCCACAAGTTGCTTCAATTCAACGGTAAGAGAATTTATAAATTTGAACATTGCAATTGGAGTGAGAGGTAGAAATAGAAATAAAAAAGAATGTGATTCAATCAATTTTTTGACATTTTATTGTAATATTTTAGAGTTGCTGTTTCTGTTGCTGGCTATTCCCAAAAAAACTACAATCGATCAGTTGATAATAACAAAAATTGTAAATACACAAAACCAAACAGTGTCGACAATTATATGACGAATTCTGTGAATGTAAGTTATTGAAGTACACTACTCACACTGAATGTAATGTCTTGAGGAAAAAGATTTAGAATGGTCTTTTTTTTCTGTAAACGAGATAAACCAACTTTTCATTTTTTACACGATTATTTTAGAGTTCGTTGTCAAGTGGGAGAAACGATGGACCGATTTTGTATCATGATGAAGCGTTGTCAGCCGATCAGCATGACATGGTTTTAACAGACATAAATCGAAAAGATCTCGCTGATGAAAGTTAGTTTTTTCTCTGCGTTTTTCGTTTTTGTAATGTTTTTGTTTTTAGATTGGCAATCGTCACGGAAATCCAAATTTGAGCAAAGGGGGGTTTAGTGCGTCACCGTTTCCGGTTGATGGCATAATTTTCGGTGAAAATAATCGGTTGATGATCTGTCTAAACTGTCAGCGTGTCGAAAAGCCGACTGCACCGATTGTCAAGGTCTGGTTCCTCGTTGACACTGGTTCCAATTGCACTTTTCTCTGCAAAGATACATTAAATGAGATGTATGGTGCAACCGTAGTGCTACCAATTATTTTGTTGCAATACAGGTATATGTTGTTGCATGTCTTGCTTTCTTTAGATTATTAGTTAAATTTCTATCAGTTATTTTATATTCTCAGGATTCCAAGTCTGAAATCAAATGCAACATTTCGCACAGTCACTTCGCAGACGTGAACGTTTTGGGTATGGAAGCTATGCTTGATCTGGAAGTGTCTATCGAAAGTATGAACCGCAAACAAAAATATTTCCGACTCGCCAGAATTTCTACAACCAAATGAGGATTGCTATGGAGAAAAGTCTGCATGTCTTTTTCTTATTATTCGAAAATATAAACGGCAAATTTGTCTGTTTTTTTTTCTTTTTCGTATTGTAACACATTCGATTAAAACATTATTGCTTCAAAAATGAGAAATGAATGATATAGCGTTTGAAATGAAGTACATACACTTTAAAATTGCACTTTTTTCATTTGAATTGATTTCTGAATTTTTATTTGCAAGAATGTATCTCTAGTACAAAGAATGTGCGCATCGCATTTTAACTGACTCATTTTCCAGCACTTGAACTATTATTATTAAGCATGGACACGAACGGCAGTAATCTTATTCAGAAAAAAGAAACAGAAATCACCAACCATAATAACAATAGAGAAATAACAACCACAAAGTAATAGGCAAAGCAATTGTATCAATAGAATAAGAAACGAATCAATTTATATTGTGTA
>NW_022200160.1:0-4520 GCF_009176525.2 Contarinia nasturtii | reverse complement strand
GGACATGAAAGTCATCGTCCACCACCAGAAGATGAATGGAGACGTTCAACAGCCGAAGTTGATTACGAACCAAGACCACCGCGTCATGTCGTTGCAAGAGAACCTGGCTTAGAGCGATCACGCTCACGTTCGCCAATTAGGCGTCGAAGTCCAGATTCCGATTCGGACTCGTCGAGCCGACGAAATGGTATGCTTACGGCAGCACGTACACTACCTGAAGTGGCCAGAAAGTGTACTACCAATTGGGGTGGCGCATTGATTCTCAAGAGTTCACTGTTTCCGGCCAAGTTTCACTTGACCGATGGTGACACTGATATTGTTGATGGTTTGATGAAAGATGAAGAAGGTAAACCTCATTTGCGTATTACCCAACGGTTGCGTCTCGATCAACCAAAATTGGAAGATGTTCAAAAGAGAATATCTTCATCGTCGTCGCATGCAATATTTCTTGGTTTGTCTGGATCAACACAATCGGTTCAAATTGATGATCCTAACGTGCAAACGAGACCGCTACGAAATCTTGTATCGTATTTGAAGCAAAAAGAGGCAGCTGGTGTCATTTCATTGCTTAACAAAGAGACCGAAGCAACTGGCGTTCTATACGCATTTCCACCGTGCGAATTTTCGTCGGAGTTATTAAAACGAACATGTCACAATATTACAGAAGATGGTTTGAAGGAAGACCATTTGGTGATTGTTGTAGTGCGGGGTGGTACTGCTTAAGCAGCATTCAAGATGAAATGAAACACACAAATTCTTTTTCCATTCTCAAAATATAAACATACAATTCATTTTGAATATCCATTTGAAACAATAAAAAAAAAACAAGTTAGGTGAGTGCATAGAAAATCAAAACTATTTGCAAATTAATCCAACCATACTTTTTTTCATTGTGAAGTGATCATCTAATCTATTCGAACAAAAAAAAACAGCCTTTGGATTTGTTTTATGTACATTGTGTTCTAGAGTGATTTAAGAAAAATTGAAAAACTTCAGTCGAATCGAATGCTAAATCAGCAGCTATAATGATAATTATTTTTGTATAGTAGATGTGTTTTTATTCGATTGGATCATTTCAAATGTTTTTTTGATTTAAACAAAACAATTAAAGTAGTTTTTATTGTGATTTTCCATTTGAATGAAGTTTTGCCAAAATATCAAGTTTCGAACAAAAAATGACCACACAAAAGAAAAAAACAAACAAACAAAGAAAAATTGACAAAAATTATCCAACCAAATCACAGCGAAAGGAACTTAATGGCGATCAATTCAACTAATTAAATTCCGATCATGTTTTCTTTTCTCCAATCATTTTCAGATTTAAAATAGGACTACAGTGTAATTTGCAACAGAAAATCGAGTGAATCGGTTTGTGCGAGTGAGTGTTTTGACGTGAAAAATAAAAGTTAATCGAGAAACATAAAATACAATGTCAGAATCGCAACGGAAGAATTGAACAAACAAATAAGCAAAACCAAACAAACAATTTGCGAATGATAAATTAGAAAATTTCAATGAGCCGTTTGGTCAAGGTGGTGCAATGCATGTGAACATCATGTTGATTTCAATTTTTTTTTTAAATTTAAAGAAAGATGCATTTGACACATTTTTTAAACATTTTTTTTTTTTTTTTTCATTTTTAATGCATCGTCTTTTGCACCATAGTATGACATCAATACATTTATTCCATTGCTTAGTTTAAATGCGCATCATCACGAACCATTGCACTACTGCGATCAATATTTTACAATAGTTAAGTTGATAATATGATTGTTTTAAAGCTATTGAAAATGTAATAGTGCAAACGAAAATACCAACAGCAACAAAAAAAACAGCAAATCCTTTATTTTACGCATAAAAAAAGAGAAAAAAAAAATAACAATGAAAGTTTCAATTATGTGTTCGCTTCTAAGATCTAATGTTTTGGGTATAAGTTAAATTAAAACCCATCCCTCCCACAACAGCAACAACATCAATCGTTGGATGACAAAATTTGTGAAAAAAAAAATACAGTTTCAGTTCAGTTTTTCTGGTTTAGTTTATAGTTTCTTATGGTTTAAATAAAAATGGTTTGATCCACATCTAGCCAAATGCCATCGATGACATAATCAAAACACAAAAACAAACATCGTGTGCATTTTTTTTAATGTTTCTGATCTCTTGAACCGATATTCAATCAAGATCAGCCGCACAAAACAACAACAATCGCGATGAAACTAAATAAATAACATTCATGATGAGTGTCTGTTCAAGTGAATCTATTCCGAATCGAAGTTTGATAAAGTTTATTTTTGGTTATTTTGTTTTGTGCATGTGAAAGAGATCATCGAAATAAGAAAAACGCGTAAAGTTCTGGTTTTTTTGTTGTAATTCTTCAGTAAAATAATGTGTGAAAGTAAAACTGGCATCGGTGAAAGAGATTACGTCATAAGAAAGGCATTACGTCTCATTTTCAAAATATTCAATAAAATGCGATGCAAATTTTGTGAGAGTTTCAGTGGTTCAAGTTTAAAAAAAAATATATATATATATATATTTTTAAAGTGAAACGTTTCCAACATGCACACACATTTGATTGTTCTTCAAAGTTTTTCAAAACATAGTTCTTTTTTTGATTTTGTTTTTATCGATTGTTTATTTTCGTACAAATTGAGTTGTTTGAACAGCCAATTTGATGAAATATTGTGCGTGCACGCGATACACAGTTCTTTGCAAACAGAAATTGTGATTTTATTTCACATCATTATTTACTTTCACACCGTGTTTGTTACTAGAGGGTCCATTCTATTTAACATTCATACGATTCAAATGTAATCAGTTCAGTTTATGTGTATGTGTGTACGTATGTGAAATAAATGATCATATACCCAGTGTCGGTCAAATACAGATAAAACAGATGAACACAACACGGCATCCTATGAATAGTGACAATATTGCATGTTTTTTTTGCTAAGATTCTTTTTGTTTTCGTTTAATTTGTGAAATTTGCCTACTCATCGTCAATGCAATTTGTTTTTTTTTTTACATAGATACAGTTGATTTGAAGTGTGGTCATCTCTTTGCAAAAAGAGAACCAGCGTGAATAATTCTCTTTTAAATCCTCGATTTTTAGTATTTGTATCAGCATTGTGAAATTTATCCAACAAAAGTGTGTGATGTCGTGCATAATGATGAAATGGTTCTATGTTGTTAAATAACAATCACACAAACAAAGTTTGATCGCATTTTTTTTCGATTATATCGATAATTGACCAAATTGATTTCGTTTTTTTTTTTCATCTCAAAAATGTTTGAAATACAAATGGAAATTGCAAAAATTAATGGCGAATTTAAATAAAAAAAAGAAAAAAAATGGTTCGGTAAATTGATTGGGAAACGGGCCGGTCAGTGAGCAAAATGAAATCATTAATGTGAATCATGATGTCATGATGAAAGTTTTTTTTTATCGTTTCACTTA
The DNA here is from genome assembly GCF_009176525.2 of Contarinia nasturtii. NCBI lineage: Eukaryota > Metazoa > Arthropoda > Insecta > Diptera > Cecidomyiidae > Contarinia > Contarinia nasturtii. Next base: position 1,063 of record NW_022200160.1, on the reverse strand, counting down.
TTTTATATTTCGAGATTTTTTTTTTTTTCAAAAAAGAAAATTTACAACTCTATGACTTATTCAGGAAAGACAAACGTTTGAAAATAATGATGATAACGATGAATTATTAACTCAGTATACAATCTATCCTATATTCAATATAATTAAGAGCAAAAAAACAATAAAATAAATAAAAATCGATTTGGTGGTGATGTTTTTAATCAATTATTCTTTTGAAATGTGTCCAGTGCAGCTGGCAGTGGTGCTAAATTTAGGTAGTTTATTTTTATATCTATTTGGTTTAAATTCACTGAATGTGTTATCCTTTTTATTCAATGTTATAACTAAACTGTAGGTTATTGAAAATTGGTGAATTTGTGATTTAGTTGACTGTAAACAGTTCTTTGTTGTGTGGTGAAATGCCATTTTTATGTGGCGAATTAAAAAAAATATATATATATTCTGGATTATAACTGAAATTTGCGAACAAAATTTAACTAAACAATATTAATGTGTTATTAAAACTACGTAGACATGCGCTCAGGCAAAACTCTGTTCGAAAATGATAAGTTTTATACTATTCGTGTGTGTGTGTGTACACATTTGTGTCTTCAATGAAATTTTAACCAATTTCAATGAATAGCACGGATATAAAGTCATTGATATTCGAACCGAGCTTCGCGGGTGTGATTCAAAGTGTCAGTTTATTTTATTTCAATTTGATTTGGAATGAAAATGTGCAATCTCAATGTAGATCTTCTCTCATGAAAGGTAAATTGAAGTATATGCATAAAAATTGTTTTTCTTTGCGTCGTTCTCAGATTCATTTTCAGGCCAACGAAATCACTCACCCGTCAACACACGTCAACAAAATACATGGCGCCGTGAAACGAGCTTTTTATGGTTGATCAAAAATTCGTTACAAATGAATTCTTGACGCGACTTATAATCAAGTAATTTACACAAATCTTTCGTGCATTGAGACGAGTCGAGTCGAGTTGGAAGATTAAGATGCGCGGAACTCATACTAAGTTCTCTTTTTTTTGCTGGAATGTGAAGACATGCGCGTCGGTATCTATCTTGT
>NW_022200159.1:0-5510 GCF_009176525.2 Contarinia nasturtii | reverse complement strand
GACAGTGAAGAACTGATTTAATAGAACGTTTCAATGTTGCTTTACACCTCTGTGGGTGGTACAATATCATCATTTTATAACATATTGGAATATCATTGCACATTTCAACATGGATGATTTCACGAACGGGCTAACAAACATTGAAGTTGCCAAAGTGCGACAAAAATGCGTGGAGATGAATGGAACTGAATCATGCGTCAATATATACAATATGCTCTACGACAATTAAATTCGGATTGCGGAAAAGAATCGACTGTTCACAGTAAGGAACCGAAGACGACGAGCCGCGTTAGACTTGTTTGGAGATATATTGGGAGATATTACCGGCGTATTGAGTTCAAAATTCAAAAATCAATACGAGAGAGATTTGAGCAGCATCCACCAAAACGAGGAGCATCTTCTCATATTGGCTAAAAATCAAACTTCCGTAACTCAGAGTATGGTCAATTTGGTACAGAAGAACGAAGTAATGGTGGTCAAACAGGAACAACGTATAAATGAAATGCTGAACCAATTGATCACTATGCAAAACGGTGGAATGGCAGCTCAACAGTTCCACATGATTTCACTCATACTGGTCGACGCAATGACCAAGTACGAAAATGAACAGACAGCAATTCTGGATGTCATCACAGAGGCTCAAAAAGGGCACGTGAACACACATTTGATAGCACCAAAAGCATTGGAGCAGCAGCTGGATATTATTTTGAAAAATATTGATGAAGATCAAATAGTTCCTGGAATCAATCGAAGAACGGAAATGTATCGATTGATGTCAGTTCAGGTGGGATATTATGGAAGAAATTTATGCTTCAAACTACATTTACCGCTATTGAACAAGAAAAAATTTCAAATGCTACGTATGGTGTCAGTACCAACAGCCAGTAATGAAAAATACATCAAAATATTGCCATCAACGGAATACATGCTTGCAGCACTGGAACGAGACGGTTATGTATTTATGAACAAAGCTGAAGTGGAGCAGTGCCAAACATACGAAGACATGCTAATCTGCGAGAACATTAAACAACTTTCAACGGAAGCCACATGTGAGTGGAATATGCTAAACAACATTCAAAGTTTGGAGAATTGTAATGTGGTAGAAACAGAAAAAAGAGCATACTTCATTGATCTATCGGTAACCAATTCTTGGATATTCGTAACACCAGTAGAATATAATGCTGCAATCATCTGCGGCGAGAAAGTGGAACACATAACACTGGAAAATGAAGGCATTCTTGATTTACAACAAGGCTGCACACTCAAACATTTTGGTGGGCAGTTATGGACCCAAAAGGAGGCCGGTACCATGAGCATCATTGTGCCCAAGATAAATGTTTCAATAGACTCCATGCAACACAAACCGCATTTGGTCAACTTTACGCGCACGATGCTATCCAACTTCACACAACTACAACAACAATTGGATAACATCAAGGAGCAACAAGAGCTCCCCCACAACATCGACGGTCATGATATTCATCATTATACAGCTATATATGTCATGATCGGTGTCATCATAACCTACGTAATATTGAGGAAATTGACGAGACGGAAGCCAAACAAACGGATGAGTTTAATATCAATGCCCGCAATACCACAACCACTGGACGCCCCAGAAGAGCGCGACGTCATGGGGGGGATCACCGCCGCGGGGGAGAATGTGTAACGAACCGTACACAAAAGAAATGCATACAATATAATATATATCATACAATTCCACACATACAAACAATTAATTCATTCAAACATTATAATTCATGCATCAGCATAATAACAAATTTGACAAACAATTCATTCTTATTAAAATAGTTGCAATTACAAAGTAACCCAAACCTGTTGTGTTTTATATTATTATTAATCCACAGCTCATTGGATAATAGGTAAATTAAATATATTATTCAGGCTGGATTGGTTGGCGATTTGAGAAATCAACCGACATAGCACGTGGTCGACCTGACATTGAGAATGGAACATTGGGGAGGCGATCGAATGGGTGAAAATCGTTAAAAAGTGTACGAGCCCAACGTTTTTCTTCCGATTATTCAGCTTCTATGTCATCTTTTTTACCATTGCCGACAGCACCAACAACAGCACCGCCATTTGGTTTATTGTGTTCACCACTTTCAATACCATACGTTGCAATGGTTTCAGTAGCTACATCATCTTGCACGGCCTCAATTGACATGTCAATCAATTGATTTTCTTCAAACAAGCGATCCAAACTCCAATAGTCGTCATCGTATACATCAACCATTGTTTTTGGAGTAGCTTCACCACCATCAAGGCCAAAGAATTCGTTCAAAAATTCGTACGATTCGTAATCGTCATCACCATAATTAATTTTTGAACCCGATGTTAAAACTGGATCGTTTGTCTTGAATTCAGTTCGTTTTTTGTATGGGAATTACTTACCTAAACTCCAAAACAAAACAGTCGCTGGTAAATCGGCAGAAAAAGAACCAATTTCTCCACAAAAGCATGCTTGTTTAAAGTCTATTTTCAACGAAAGAAAGGTATAGTTCGCATACAAAATCCACATTTTTTGTGATTTTTTTCACATTATTGTTTGAAAAGTGTATCAAAAATTTGTTGTATCGCAAAACTAATGTGCCAAAAACCCACTAATACGCATTTTTTACAGCTTAAAAGCCAATAAATTCAATTTACTATTTACTAAATCTATTTTGTCTTCAAACGATTTACTACTGTTCCACATCTACATAGTCATGCCGTTGTGTTGGTATTTCCCATGTTCACGCTGGCGCTTTGCTTCACCTTGAACGGGCTGAACAAAAGGCTGTTATGTTTCAGATCCGATTGGCATTCCAACCGATTCATGTGGTCCTTTTTGAGGCGATTTTCACAAATTCGCCGTCTTTCCATGAAATCTTTTCGTGCATTCCACTTCAACGCGTTGAAATTCGGACATTCATATAGCTGATGATATTCTGGACACGTTTCACATTGATATTGCTTTGGCGTGGCACCAGTGCTCTTTACAATTTCTTTCCGAGATGCATTTGGACTGTTATAACAGATAAGCTCAATACTAAATGGGCAGAGTGGAGCGAAATGAAAGACCGACTGATTACTTTGGATGTTAAATAGCAACTCAATTTATAGGCAGTCTTAACCTATGACAATCGGGTGGGGCGATCGCTGCAGACTTGCGCGTTCGTCACACTCAATTGCAATTACAATGTAACGATTGGGTTGGCGATTGATGCACTCAATTATAATTAGGTCGCTGTCCATAGTGGAATGTGCCAATTCGGCACAATCGACTGATGGACAGCGACCCGGTTTTTATAAAGTCTAAAATATGATACAATACTGTTGTATTTTACAATGGTAATATCTTTCCGATCACTCCGTGTGTGTTGCAAAGCTGCTGCTTCTCTGTCCAAAAATTTCAAGATGTCCGATACGGGTGGATTGCTTTCTTGATTGCTCAATGCCCAATCACATGCGGTTTTGGTGTCCAAACGATCATGCAAACCATGCACGAAAACAAAATCCAATGACTGAAGTTGTCGAATAACTTCGTACTAATTTATATAAGTCGGTTCCGTTCCGCACGGCCGTACGCATTAACCTGCGCTAGCAAAACGCAAATAGATAAGATTCTGCAACGGCAGAAGAACCACGTGTTATCACATTAAACAACAAGTACGCACAGAGCGGTATTCAGCTAGCCATCGCAGTGAAGTAAATAATAAGCGTTTAAGTAAAAACGCATTGAAAAAAATAACACGTAATTTAGCATCTCAAATGTAACAAATACATGCAAATTATTCGCTTCTTGATAGCATTATTCTCAATGAAACTTTAATATTTAATTATATTGCGCAATAAATATGTTCAATAATTCAACTTTTTTCTTTGCCACAAAAAATCAATCACTCCGAATCTTTCAACGGTATATGAAGAAGATTGCAAATGTGTTTATTCACGCATAACAGAAATCGAAATCAAGTCTCGCTTATTCATTTGCAATCTCCTTCCCGAGGGTTGAATTATTGTTTGAGTAGGATAGAATGCACATCGCACCGCCATTTTGGCATCAATTTTGACAGTTGATTTTGACAGCTGCTAAATGTATCTAATCAAAAATCTATTATCAAGTTTTTGGATAAATACATTTGGCAGCTGTCAAAAGAGAGAGAGAGAGAGAGAGAGAGAGAGAGAGAGAGAGAGAGAGAGAGAGAGAGGTTACATCCAAACTTGGTATATTTTGGTAAGTTTTTCCGGGCATTCATTTACTTTTTCTGTCATTTCAAGATAATTTCCGATGTCAAAGGTGTACAACAATGTGTATGAGTCGTATGATACGCGTGCTTTTTGCATTTTTATGAATGCAATTCCTGCTTTTTCCGTTTTTTCTGTGAACTCAAATGCGAGTTTCATGTTCAATTTTTCTTTTTTTCTCTGAATTTGATGTATTTACAAAAACAAAAACTGTAAAATAGGAGCAATAGCGGCAAATAAACAAAAAACTGACCGCATATTAGAGGCGGCTAAATTGCTAACATTGGTTAAATTGCTAACTCAAACCATTTGCTATATCCAAGGTTTTTTTTCATAACAGGAAAGTATTATAAAATGCATAGATCTTTTCGAGATGAATATAGTCCAATAACAAAGCTTCCAAAAATGTTGGGAAATAAAGAAATGTTATTAATCACTGAGTTGGTGTTTCGAAATTAGAGACAATGGCTAGGCATATAATTTTATGTAATTAATTGAAATTGTAAATTGATTTTTTCTCATAATATTTACAGTGCAACACTATTTTTTATTGACGAGGATATTGGTAAATTAGATAATAAATCATCCAAACCAAAACCGAGAGCCAAGTGTACTTGAGAAACTCTTGAAGCTTGACAAACATGAGGCGATGGTGAAGGCATTGGATATGTTTATGGCTGGTGTGGACACTGTAACAGACATTATCTATGCCACTCAAATTGGTAAATAATTCATAAATTTTTTTCTTATTCGGTATTTGAACTTCATCAACTACGCCCAATTTAATGTATCAACTGGCAAAAAACCGAGAAAAAACACCTAGATAATGAAAAAAAATCTCGTATTCAAATATAAGAAATAATTAAGTTTGTAGTTTGTTTTTATTTTACTTTTCCGCACACCTAGTGTAGGGAAGGTATTGTATTAGGCCAAAAAATTAAAGTCATCCCAAAACATGTTTTCTATGCATATTTAATGTAGAAAACACGATTGGAGATGATTTTGGGGCATATTAATGTGCGTCGCTGTGTGTGATGTGTCCTGTGTCCTGTGTCCTGTGTCCTGTGGCGTGTTGCCAAAATTTGTTAACACGATAAATCCTCTTCCAAAAACTCAATTCAAATTCTGACTTTGCAGGATGATTTGGGACTACTAGGAGACGTGCTGATTAGTTTTTGATATAGATGTGCCAAATCCGATATGTTAATACATTTTTGTATTATGATAATATTTTATTAGGATGCTATTAACTATTAACA
>NW_022200158.1:0-7642 GCF_009176525.2 Contarinia nasturtii | reverse complement strand
TCACATACTCTGCCACATCCAACCGATATATTTACAGACAAGAAAACCAAAATCAACAACACAACTACTGCCAACAAAAACTTCGATACAATTAAGTGATGTTACAGTAAAATTCTATGTTTTCTGAAAACCAAAACTGAAGAAAGAAGAAGAAACTGTTAGATAGACTGATATTATACTATCTAGCTCTCTATACTATCGAGCTAGCTCTCTGCAATTTCGACTCACTTTATCTCGAAACAGTGAACATTTTCTCGGGGTTCTTTCGTATATGACATGCACGCAGAAGAAACAAACATATCATTTCAGATGATTTTTTTGTCGGGATACTTTGGAAGACTCACATGATGCCATTTTTAAGATGGATGTGTAGATTTCTAGAAAAAATATGCACCTGATCCATTTATGAGAACGACGGCATATCGAAAATATTTTAACATCATCATTGGAATCAGAGGGAGATTGAAGGGGCAAGCGAGCAAGAGAGTTATTTTATTTTAAGTTTTTCATTCGTTGTGATCAATATTTAATGAAATAAAAGTATGAACGAGCATTACGACCTAACAAGGAATCGAAATAAATCCATTTTTTGTGTGCGCTCCATCCATGTGCTACTGCATCTCTACATATCTCAGTTTTTATGTCTGTTGTCTTCTTTATTCTCTTGGTTGTTCTAACATACATATCATTAATGTGTGTGTGTATAATACACTCACAAACGAAATGTGCATGACGAGATATGTTTCGTACATAATATATTCATCACCGACACACATACATCACATTTAATATATAATCTACACGGGTAGAGCGAGCGCAACAATTTCAAATGTTCGAGTATTTGAAGTTGCATGTGTGCAGGTCAAGTGATATTCTACAAAAATGTTAAACTTGAATGATTTCGATAAAATAGTTCTCTCTCTCTCTCTCTCTCTCTTATGTACTGTGTGGCAAATCATTCTCTAATACTTAATCTTTTTATTGCCGATTAAATGATACTAATTACGAATAGAATAAAATATCATTGATTTTATGATTTTGAAATGTTTGTTGTATTTAATTAAAATATTCGTCAATCGTTAGAATGTAATTCCGCTATGCACACCTTATGCTCGAACGATTAAATTTTAATTAGTTCATCATTTAATGAAAAATAACCAAATCTTACCTATAGAAAGCGAGCAAATCCAATACAAAATAATGTCTAAATGAATCGATGTATTGTTATCTCAGCAACACGCTCACAATATAACCTGGCTACAAACAGGTATAAATATATAGATGGCTAGACTCAAAAATGACTGAATTTTAACATTAAACCGTGACTGCTAATTACCTTAGACACTGAATGAAATGTTAGTTTTATCACACACCAAACTGAAATTAATACAACAGCAAATCTATTTTTTTAAAAATGCATGTTGTTGGCTGTGTTTGGCGAATGATTGAAAAAAATGTAAGTATTCATTTGTTAATTTCCAAGTTCCATTATTTGAATCAATGTTAGTGACAGAATCGGGTTATCTTTACAAAGTAACAATAAATGTACACGAATATTTTCGATATATTATTAAAGGAAAACATTGTTTGAATTTTCCAATGAGCTAATATATAGTTAAGAATTGGCTGTGGTCATTCAATGTGTACTAATTTCAAGTGGTTGATGCACGATGCACCACATAAATTTGTATATCGTCATGTTCATCATTTTATAAACAAACCGTTTAAAAATTGACCTTTAATATATGCACATGTATGGAAGCTCAAACAATCAATTTCAAGTTTGATGATAACATATTGTACATGGAGTTAGATGCGCGCAATATATACACCTAAAATCTCTGATCGAGTTGTAATGTTTGCCAAGTAAAATTAAGTGCTTTCCTCGCAAAAACAGTCAATTATTTTGTCAAGTGCTTGTTTGATGTCAAGACATCTTAATTAACAACCAACTACCAGCATAAGTAGTTTTAGACCATCAACAAAGAGCAACATGTGCACACAGTACAACATGGAAAATGGCAATTCCAGCAAACAAAATGGAATTTTGTGGTGTTTAAATCCACTTACCTCCCTCTTATGGCCCATCATGTCTCCCTGTAATTCAGCAGTTTCATTTCAAAGAAGTTTTTTGTGTTTTACAAATACATTGGAATTTATTTGGTATTCGTCACATAGCCAAAAAATTCAACGTTTCACAAATAATAATTAAACTGGCAGTTGCAGTATGATAATATAAAGATGAATGATTTAAACCATTTTGAGGTTCATATTAAATTATATGTATGTCAATGAATGAGTTTTTTTCTCTCCGTATCACATAGAACGTTACATGGATCAGTGAAAAGACTTAAATTTTATGAAAATACGGAATTTCAGATTTAAATGTGTGATCAGTTTGATGTGCAAAATAAAAATGAATATCAATGTCTCCAAAGAGACTGAATCATTTTGGCACTTGGTGCCCAATCAGTACGTCAAATTTAAATAATACTTAATGCGAAGTAAATGTATGTACGTATGTAAAACCAAGCTCATGTCATCGTTCCATCTTGCACGACCATTGGTGTTGAGGTATTTCACACAGTTTTGTGTGAGTTTTCGTCTTTTAGCTTGCTTCTTTGGGTCACGATACGATACGTTCCGTAGTTCCGTTCTCAGCTGTTGTGTCAACGACGCCTTTGAATTGTACGCAATGGTCGCTACCTCGATCGACCGGCTCTGTCTCTCAACATTCAATCGCCGACCAAATCGTTATCGTTGTGCATCGTTGGCATCTGCATTGAATTTTATATCGTTCAAGTAAACACTTTCGACGATATTTGCTCGATCGATCCAATTCGTCGTCTTGCAAATAGGATATGGTAATCTCCTCGCCTTTTTCAATCGGCCGAATTGTAACTGCCACAGTTTTACGATCTGATGTGACTAGAACTGCGTTCGGTTTGCAACTATGACCAAAGAAACCACCGACTATTGCATAAATGGTTGTTCCACAATTGTGACCAATGTCGCTATTATTTGCAGCATATTGCAGTGCACATATGTGATGTCCAATCAAATGCATTAAAAATCTTTCGTGTGCTTTCGTTCTAAATAACTCTTCAAAATCATCGTTGTCCATGAAACCATCGAAAATGCGCTTTATATAACGCAAATAGATTTTTTTTGTGTACAAAATAAATGGATCATTCAAATGTTCGCTTCGATATCAAGTCACACTTACCCTTTTTCTTGGGCCATTGCCATTTCAGTCCATTTTCCAAGAACACGGTATACCTTGATAGATCCGTTGAAACAGAATCCAATGCAGTGCCTTCGCCAGATACAATGCGATCAACATGCTTAATTAATTCACTCAAATTCGGTATGCAATGCAATGCCATCAGAATTGATCGAACAACCAAGCCCAAATTGACATCGTCATGTTTCACCCGCAAATCCATTGCGCACTCGATTTGATGTAGTTCACTTTTTTCGCATGATCCAGCACACAATAAGGAATCGGTGCAATTTTCACATGGAATCAAATTCGTCATTGTTTTCAAGCAAATTGTGCATCGTTTGTATTTTTCACTTGTTGTCCAAACGAATTGAAGATGGATTTCGAGCACCGTTTGACCTACACCAATGTCATGGGTTGCAATAATGCAACGTTCACGATGCTGTTCATCGTCGTCGGTTTTTCTATTTTCGATTCGAAAAACATTTGCTGTGCACGGACATTGTTCGTTGGCATCAAAACTGAGCTGCGGTTCGTGCATTTCATGTTGGTCGTCAGGCAATGATAGTTTTAGCATCTTTTTGCATTCATCACTCCATTTTTTCAAACGTGGCAAAAAATTCGACGGACAATTGTTTGCTCTGGCCAATTTGATGTCGACAAGACATTGGTCGTACATTTTCAAATTGAGAAAACATGCCGCTCGTTCTGCATACCCACAACCCATTGGTTCGGTTCCATGCTTGGTGAAACACAGCGCTTCATTGATCAATTCAATGGCATTCGTCCAATTTTTTGCTTCCGATTCAATCATTCCTTTATACCGAAACCAAAAACATATATAAACATATTCAGTACAGAAAAATATCAAGTTTTTTTCTCGATAAAACCTCGTTTTTAAGTCGTTAGATAGAAATTGTAATAAATGACAAGAAACAAAAATAAAATAACATTGAAAATGCATTATAATTTTTTTAAATGAGAGAAAAAGAGAAGCGAATAAACATGGGAAAAACATTGCACTTAAATAAATTGTCTATACCTAATCCGAAATGGTTTTGTCACATGAAAGAAATAAAGAAAGTAAAAAAAAGCTAATAATTATTGGAGCAAATCTAATAACGAAAGAACAATTAAATATGTATTTTTCTCATCCTATCATTACTGGACAACCCCGAAAACAACTTTGACTTCTAAGAATGTTTGTATAATATTGTATACTTTTGAACGATTGTGTTCTCTTAGTCTCTTTTAACTTGAAATTTCCAGTGAATATCAATCTGCTTTTGGCAAATATAATCTGATAACATACACATGTTCATTATCGTAATCTTTTCCATAGAAAAATTAATTTTTCAAATAACAACATTCATTAATGACGATTCCGTTACTCTGGTCAAAAGTACTATGGCTCAAATTAATTTAATTAAATCAATGATAAGTTTTTTTCTTTTGTACATATACATTTTATTTAATAATGTAGATAAACACAATTTTCATATATCCTTGGTGCTTTTTGAGTCCGATTACATTTTTTTCTCCCAAGATCCAGATTCAACCATTTTTTTAAGTTTGGTCCAAATCTGAAAAATAAAATATTTCCGAAGAAATTTCATTTGAACAATCGTTTCAACCAAAATAAAAGCAAGATATTTGCGGAGAATCGATAAAAACAACGGCTATAAAATATAATAATAGATAATAAAAAGCAAAACCAATAATAATCGAAAAAGGGATAACAATAAATTTTATTTTTGAAAATAATTCATCGCAAACAAATAATAATAATTTCAAAGGTGCTTACGCAAAAAATAACGAACATTCATTTTAAATTTTGTTCAACTAGATTCAACTACATCAAATCAATATCAGTCTCTTTTCATAATATAACAGAAACATAACAATTTAATGGTTTCAAATCAACGGAATACATGGACACAAGTTAGTGCAGTTTCTTTGGCAAATCGGCTTAGTTTTCGTGTACAGGTAACGAAAAACAATAATAAAAATGACAACAATTATACAAATCAAATACCAAGGCAACTCAAAGATGATACAAATTATTAGAATAGCAAAGAAGAGTAAAAAAAAAGATGAACATTTAATAACATTACATATAACCTTTGGGCGAAAAAGCCACCATCCTTCAATCGATCGAATCGAGATATTGGCGCTTTCTGGTTGGCCGGTATTTGCAGTTAGTCGTTCCAATCGGCCGGTAATTGTAGTTAGTTGTTCCATTACACGTTGTTGGAATGCATCACTTTCTGGTTGGCCGGTAATTGTAGTTAGTTGTTCCAATCGGCCGGTAATTGTAGTTAGTTGTTCCATTACACGTTGTTGGAATGCATCACTTTCTGGTTGGCCGGTAATTGCAGTTAGTAGTTCCATTACACGTTGTTGGAATGCATCACCATCGGCAGTCACAAGCTAAAATCAGAAAAAAAAAAAAAAAAAAACAAACACAAACGGAGCATTGTTCAGACCATCAAATTAAATCCATGATTACGGCACGGAAATTGAATTTTGCATTTTATCAACATACCCATAATATAACACGACCATTGAAGACAGGCAACTTGGTCGATTCATCGACAATTTCCTCTTTTACCACCCTTTACAAAAACAAAAATCAAACATAGACATATGAAATTATATTCAGAGCACAAAAATGAATTGAATGAAAAATGATTTCAATTGAACTCACCCGAAATCATCGTTAACTGCTTTAAAAAAGTACTTATAATTACAGCTTTGTTTGTTTAAAACCATTTTAAAATCCCGTAGAGTGACTTGTGACGTTGACAACGGAATTTTGACTAAGTATGGTGTTTGCTCATCGTCAATGTAATAGAAAACGTTTGTTTCTTCCATTGTGTTTTTTTTGTGTGTGTGTAAGAGTAAATTTTGTCGAATCGATTTTACGCACGCATTAAATTTATATTACAAAATAAAGAGCAGCAGATGATGAGAATCAAGTTTGAGATATAAAGTCTGAAACGAAAATGAGAGAAGAAAAGAAAAATAAATATTTTTTAAAAAGAAAAATAAGCTTGAGAAATCATCTCAATGAATTCAAAGAATCTTTGAAAAATTGAAAAGTTATTGAAATAACATGAAACGAGCGATTAAGTGAAGTGAAGACGTAATAAAATCATTCAAAGCAACGTCTTGCCCATTTATCATGGTTCGATGAGTTTTCAATTGAAAAATCAATAAAAAATATGCCGGTCGAATGTGAATGAACAAGTAAGGGTTGATGGGTTCATCGTTTGCAAACTATAGACAATTGCAACTGAGACGCAGCTTGTAACACATTTCACAACAATCAACATCAATTCAAGGCTCAGTGCATATATTATCACACTCAATTGGAAGTGAGCATTGGATGTAATTTGTTGACGAAATTTTGTGCCGATCAATGCGCACACACAAACATCAAACAGCAAACATTTCATTTGAAAAAGCATCTTGTTATACGAATTGCTTAGAGAATGCGTTTTATATTTTAAGTATTATAATTTCATGTCTCGAAGCTACTTATTGTTGTTGTTGTATTTTTTTGGTCTATCATTTGTATACGTGCGAGGCGAACACACCCCGGCAAAAATGTGTGTGGTTAAAATATTACACGCGCGTAGAGCAACGTCGTCATCGTCGACGTCGTCTAGATCATATATTCAACGTCCATTTGTTTGCACGGATTCTCAAATATATGTAATATACCGACATGCGTTTTATTTTATTTTATAGCATTTTTTTTTATTCGTTCTCTTGTCTTCCTTTTTCGGCTGTGCAATGTCCCTGTTGTTCATATCTCGCGCGCGCATTCAGCGTACAGTACATCCATGCATTACACGCATTGCATGTGTACACACAATGTTTTTTTTTCATTTCTCTTTCTTGAATTCCACACACTCTGGCGCATAACCAAATCGTATTGTTCTTATAGTTTGGCTCTGTGTCTCTCTGGTTCAGTCATTCTATTTATAACGTCATTATTATTTATACTGTCTTCTTCGTATTGTTTCATTTGGAGTTGTTCATATATATATAATTTTTTTTTTCGTTAATGTATCATGTGGTCGAGAAAACAGTATGTACAATTGTACATGCCTCCATTGCACTTGTACTCTCCTCTCACTTTTATTTAGGTGCCCATATTTTTCGAATTGATGTTTTGATTTTTTATTTTGTGCTTTGTTGATTTTGTGTTGATTTACATAAAGAGCGGAGGGAAGAAAATAAATCGAAAAACAACCAATGCATTTAAGCTATTGAGTTTCTAATGGATATGCACAAATGTATCAAAAACATTCGAATGAGCTCGTTATTTATTCACTGAACGAAAGTGAGATAAGTATGTGTAATTAATTATTTATAATAATTTATGGCATGTGTTGGGCAATCAAAAGGGGG
>NW_022200157.1:12226-15485 GCF_009176525.2 Contarinia nasturtii | reverse complement strand
TCAATTATGTCAAAAAAACGTCATATTCGTAAATCTTACATATTTTTTCATAACTTATAACTATAGCCAGTATCCCTTCTGAATTTTCACAAAAATCGAACCACCCTAACCCCCATCCCCCCTGGGGAAAATTCAAAATTCTGCTCAGATAGAATTTTTTTATTTTTTACCCCCAACATACCCCCAAGTTGTTTTTCCATGGCCTGGAAATGCCTTTGTAATTTACATCTAAACGAGTGAGACTCAAACATGTGCTTCTTCTTCAAAACAGTACATACACACTTACTCACAAACATCAAAAGTATATGCCATAACAGCAGTGCAAACACAAATACATGCGCGCGCTACTCAGCTTTGTTTCTGTGATGAATACTTATTGACTTCTGCAGTACATGTGATGCTTGTGTATGTATTGTTTTGAAGAAGAAGCACATGCTTGAGTCTCACTCATCTCCGCCCTTGGGGTTTTTCAAAATTCCCACCCCCTAAGAGTGGTCCTATTTCTTGAGACACCCTGTATATATCAAGGGTTCATTTTTATATTATTCTGACCCCCACCCTCTGAACTGGGCCATTCAGGGCGGCCAAAACTATATACCAATGGAAACTACATTGATATGCGTAACATCCATGGGAAGAAACTTAAATGCTCATTCGAGTCATAAGGGGTGAATATCCCATTGTGAAATCACAATGAAATGGGGTGTTTTCATTTTTCGACCCGAATTAAAGGTTCAAGCTAGAAGGAGATAAACATAGATCAAGCGAGAATGACAATGTATGGAGCCTATAGGTAATTTTTCACGAGGAATCCGAATATGTAAATAATTTTGGGGTTAGATGGAATATGGACCCAATTTCGGGGTATATTTCCAAATTTTCGGGAATTTTGTAGGGGGTACCCCTTTGGGGTGATGGCAGGGGGTGCACAATGGTATAAATGAAATGTGCGAATAAAATTAGCTGTAGTCGGTAAGAAATTCGGATGTGAAATTCCGCGCTCAAAGGTGCTACGAGGGTTGCTCCATAATTTTTTTTAAAAACATATATAACACAGTTGTTTTTTGTCGAAAATGGTTTTATTGTTTTTCAAAATATTCCCCGAGATGATCGATACACTTTTGCATTCGATGAAACCATTTGTCATAGCATTCGTGCCACTCCGAAACTGATATCTCCAAAACGTGTGTTTTGAACGCTTCAACTGCTTCTTCTGGTGTCGAAAATCGTTGACCACGTAGTTTTTTCTTCACGCTTGGGAACAAAAAAAAGTCATTGGGTGCCAGGTCAGGACTGTACGGTGGATGACCCATCAGTTCGATGTTTTGACCGGTCAAAAATCGAGTAGTTTGAAAAGATGTGTGAGAGCTCGCATTATCGTGATGAAGAATTATTTTGCGACGGTGGTTGTTTTTTCTTATTTCACCAAACACTTCGGGCAAACAAATGGTGGTATACCAATCAGAATTGACGGTCTTACGATCCTCTAGTGGAACGGTTGCCACATGACCACTTCTCCCGAAAAAACAGGCGACCATTCGCTTCGAAGTGCTTCTTGCTCGAACAACTTTCGTTGGGTTATCTTCATTTTGGAAGACCCATACAGTCGACTGCTGTTTCGTTTCGGGCTCATAGGCATATATCCACGATTCGTCACCAGTGACGATTTTATTAACGTCTTTTGAAGCACCACGATTGAATTTCTTGAGCATTTCTTTACACCAACTCACACGAGCCATTTTTTGTTCATCGGTCAATTTATGTGGGATCCAACGAGAGCAAATCTTTTTTACGGCTAAATGTTCATGCAAAATTGTATGTATGCTGTGGGATGAAATGCCCAAAGATGCCTCAATCTCACGGTAGGTCACATGACGATCTTCCATAATCAGTTTTCTGACAGCATCGATGTTTTGTGGCACAACAGCCGATTTTGGACGACCTGTATGAAACTCGTCTTTGAGCGAACTACGACCGCAACGGAATTCTCGGTACCAGTTATAAATTGTCTGAAGGGTTGGTGCTTCATTGCCAAAGGCCAAATGAAGTCGATCGAAACACTGTTGTTGAGATAATTTACTTCGAAAATCGTAGTAAATCATTTTACGAAAATCTTCACGTGTAAAATTCATTTTTTTGTTGAGTCGCAGTTTACCAGTCACTGTAAACAATACAAATAGCGTTCGTACGACAAAAGGTTCAGGGCACGAATACATACCAAAACATCAAACTTTACGAATATGACAATGGTTTACATCGGGCAACACTATAAGTACCATTTTAAAAAAAATTATGGAGCAACCTACGTAAATCGACTTTGTAGCATTTGACCCCAATGTGGGGGCACTGAATTTTTAGGAGACTAGGGGTGAATGGGCACAAGACAAATATCAGTCCTCAGATAATTTGGGATGCTGATTCCGAATTTTGAGGTTTCGAGTAAAAAAAATCATAGGTTAAGGGGTTATGACCCCATTTATTATAAATTCTATTAATTATTTTCGTTATTATTATTGCAAAACTTATTCAATTTATACAATTTTGCAATTTTATTTGCAAGAAAAAAATATATGAGAACCTGGCGTGAAAGAGATGGCGCTTCTTAAATCGAGTCGCGTTGAAAGACGACTGTAAGTGAGAGTAGATTTTCTGTATCACCTGGTGAAATCAGAATGAAAAAACTTTCATTCCTTATCATCAAAATCGCGATTGGCATTCGGTCACTATTCAATGCAAAGCATGACGATAGGGCAAAATTGCTTGCCAGCGCCACCAAATGACTCCATATGATTCTATATAGTTCTGCGGTTGCCAGCGGTACTAATCTCTAATAGAGCGTTGCCGAGATGTCATTATCTTCGTGCTTTGATTCAATGGGTATCACATAGCAAGTATATGAAACTCTCGGAGACTCGGTATAGAGCAGATCGTGATTTGGATGATAAGGAGCGCGATTTTTTTCATTCTGATTTCGCCAGGTGATACAGAAAGTTGAATAGTATTTGAGAATTGAAGAAAAAAAATTTAATTATTTTTTTCATTTTTCGCAATTAAGAATATCAAAAGAAATTTCAAGTGCAATTTTTGAAGAATTTGTTTTTCAAATTAAGATGAGAGATAATTAGGAGGTGAGAACATAGCCATATCACAAGAAAGTGACAATTTAAAGACATAATATTGATGTACACTTAACCTACACTTGATTTCAAGGCTGTACACTTTCACAAAATCATCCTACACTTAATTTGAAATTTTCAGT
>NW_022200157.1:0-12216 GCF_009176525.2 Contarinia nasturtii | reverse complement strand
TGTACACTTTCACAAAATCATCCTACACTTAATTTGAAATTTTCAGTATAGGTACCCCTCGCCCCTCATCTAAGGCTGGTATGGCCAAATCACTTAATTTCATAGTAATATCGTATATGGAGGCAAAATTGTTACCTACACTTAATGTACACTTTTTTAAGACCATAATACATTGCATAAAATTTTGGATTTAGAAAATAGCTACCCCGGGCAAAATTATGAGGACCCCAAAAAAATGAAGTCAATTTTTTGAAAAAAAAATTCAGGTACACTTCGAAACAAAATGTTGTACACTTACCTACACTTCCTCTACACTTATTTGAAACAATAAATTTAGAAAAAAAATTATGTAACAAAATTATGACTACACAGCCAATTTTTTACTATTTACATGGGAGGCTTGTATGAAACACACGGAAGACCGCTGGAATGACACTGTCGATGTTTTTACGCTCAAGTTCTTCCATTTCGAGTTGAGCTATTTGGTATCATTTAGAAGAGCTATTTGGTACCAATTAGCTTTGCTAAATGATATCATTTAGCTCACGAACATTTTTCCGCGGAACTTTTCTACGTAACATTTTTCCTCGGAACCCCTCATATATAAACACTAATCTTCATTCTCAAATATAATAATAATAATAACTGCACCGAACAGCGTTCCTTCGCCTTGGTGGTTTATTGAAAATAATTTCATTAAATAAATATAATATAATACAATTTGATTTTTATCAAGCATTTTTGAGAGAAAAAATGAAAAATTATAGCTCCTCTCATGTAAATAATATAAATTTCATATAATATTTTTTAACTGCTTAAAATTTCTATAATCCATAACAAATTTTTGTATTTATCTGTTTTGCTTTAAATAATTTTATATTCTCAGTTTGATCGTTGATAAATTAACTTCTAAATCAATTATATTTTCATCACTGTTTGGCATTTTTTTGGTATAAAAATCGTTGAATGACGTAAGCATATAATTCAATGGCTCATATTTTGTGTAATCAGTTCT
Source organism: Contarinia nasturtii (assembly GCF_009176525.2). Classification (NCBI taxonomy): domain Eukaryota; kingdom Metazoa; phylum Arthropoda; class Insecta; order Diptera; family Cecidomyiidae; genus Contarinia; species Contarinia nasturtii. Next base: position 11,201 of record NW_022200157.1, on the reverse strand, counting down.
CCTAATTGGTAAATCAAATAGTGGTGTTGCTCTGGTATCATGTGCTTAATCATAATATTTCATACTGTTTGAAACATAAGTTGACTTTAAATCTCCGTGAATAATTTTGAAAATAAAAGACACTTGCGCCATCTTGCGTCTCTCCTCAAGAGTAATCATTTGCAGAAATAGTAGTCTATGTTCGTATTTTGGCAGTCTAAAATCGTTCCAGGCCATTCTTCTCAGTGCATACAATAAAAATTGCTTTTGTATTGACTCTATTTTTTTCTACCATCACTTACAATGGCAAATAATGTAAAAAACTGCATGATGGCGCCATCTCTATGTGCTCATGAAAATTAGAACAAAAAGTTTGTGTAGAATGTTAATTGTTTGAAGTTTGAATACGGAATCATTTGTTGTGACGTCTGTCATTTTACGCTCGATAAAGATATACCGTGTAAATTGAACAAAAACTGATTTATTATTTGTATTTAGTGAATTTGTGATGGAAAATAAATTGAAATTACTTTGCACAGTTAGTGTCATCGAAATTAACTGCGAGGACGTTGCATATCACATGGTTTTTCTTCACACAAAATCAGTTGACATTTTTGACTTTTTCGCACCAAAAAAAAAAATGTTTTAATTGCCTTTGGTGCTCGTTTGGATCGCGAGTTCAATGCCAAGCACATAGAGATGTCGCTCGGAACGTGAAGCTCAAAAAAAATATACAGGTGATATAGAAAGCAAGTGATGGTAGATTTTTTTACACATATTGTCGTAGTGTGGATTCCATATTTCAGATCCATACTCAATAATCGGTAATATAAATGTAAAGTAAAGGCGTTTTAACGTCCATGGGTCGACAAAATCCCTGCTGTTGAATTTTAACCAAGCCAATCTTGATTTTGCCTTACACAGAAAGAAAATATCAGCCGACGCTATACGCAAAACCGACTGGTACGTGCGCTTATACGTTTTTACATCTTTTACATCTATTACCATACGATTTTTCGACTGTGCGAAGATACGCACAAAGAGTAACGAATCAGTCGAAAAATCGTATGGTCACTAGATGTAAAAACGTATGAGCGCACGTACCAGTCGGTTTTGCGTATAGCGTCGGCTGATATTTTCTTACTGTGTAGCAACAACATGCTCGATGTGTGATTTGAAATTCATCTTCACATCAAGCAATACTCCCAAGTCCTTCAATAATACTTCAATTCTTTCAATTTGCACGCCATCTACGTTGTAATTATATTCATATTTCAGTAATCCTCGATGATATGATATCAGTTTTGTTTTGTTCACATTTAACTTTAATAAATTGCGTCCATAGTAATCTGCTACACGATCCAAATCCCTTTGAAGATGAATACAGTCATCTTCTGATTTTATACATTTTGAAATTTTGGTATCATCAGCGAACGAAAAGATGCATGAATCGGTCACGACGAAAGGTAGATCAATTACAAACATGATGAACAAAGTTGCGCCAATGGGATAACCTTGACCAGTACCAGAAGTTACTTCTATTGGGTCTGATTTGGTATCTGATATCTTGACCATTTGTCTGCGTCCAGATAAATACGATTCGATCCATTTTAACAGCTGTGTATTCAATCCCATGATGTTTAGCTTTTGAATTAGTAATTTTATATTCACAGAATCAAAAGCCTTTGCGATGTCCAAATATATGGTGTCTGTTTGATGTCCCTTTCCCATGTTGATTATCGTATTCGATGTAAATTCTGCCAAGTTCGTTATCGTTGACCTATTTTTGATGAACCCATGCTGACTTTCGTGTACTATGTTCTTTAGATATTGATTGAGATGGTTCGTGACGATCGAATCAAGAATTTTTGACACTATACACTGAAGAGCGACACCACGGTAATTTTGAACGTTGTTTCTGTCACCGTTTTTGTAAACCGGTATGACAAAAGACGTTCTCCAAATCTGTGGTACAGTGCATGTTTCAAGAGATTCTCTTAATAATGTTGTGATTGGCCCCTGCAATGAAACCAAACAATGCTTGATAAATTTATTTGGTATTTCATCGGGACCACTGACTAGATCATCCGGAAGCATGTCAATTTGTTGTCCAACAAGCTCCTCAGTTATTTCAATCGGTGATATTTCAGCACAAATGTTGCTAATATTTTCAAACTCCGAGCTATCCAATTGTAGATTTCCCTTCAAAGAGCTGTAGGCTGAAGCAAAATGCTTTGCAAAGAAACCAGCGATCGTAGACTAGTCTTCTGCCCTCATATCCAGATAAGACATTTCATGAGGCAGATCATCACTTTTCCCTTTTTTGTAAATCACATGTAAAATTTCTTTGGATCATTGTCTATCAGATTCTCCATCTCAATTCTGTAATCATTGAGTGCTCATTAGAGGCCAGAATCGGTTTTCTCGTGCCAAAAAACCCCCGGGGGACCATTTTTTATTGAATTTTCAAGGTGCTCAAAATTCATCAAAATTCATAAAAATGTGATTTTTTTTAAGAAACCGCCTGGAGCCGCGCTTCACCAAAAATCTTTTTTTTTTCGAATTCGATGTTATGGTCATGTTTCTATGACCTTCCTACAGAGGTTATAGGGGTACGATTTTTGATTATTGAAAAAATGTCAAAATCGAACCACTCTAGTGCTCATTGAGCTTATTAAACCACATCGGTTGCTTCCTGATGATTTTTATTTTTAACTGGACATGAGTTTCGATTGTTGACTTTACAATTGAATAGAAATTGTCTAGTTTTAATTCTAATGAATTTGCATCGAATTCCTTATCCCAGTCAACATCAAGGAGTGACTCATTTATTAGTTTATAGTCAGCACATATGTAATCTCTAAATGTTTGCTTTGTTACAACAGTTTTGATGACAGGCTCATCATATCGAATATTGATTGCATTGTGGTGCTTCTCAAAATTTAACAAATGATATTCACTCATGTAACATTGAAACAGCTCAACATCATTTGTCCAGATCAAGTCGAGCATACGACCATTTCGGTTGTAGCACTTGTTTATCTGGAGGAGACCAAGATCATAGCAAGTATCCAGCACTATCTTCTCTTTTTCACTGGCTGCATTGATCGCTATTGCTATGTCAGGGTTGCTATGCCTCATCTTCGTCAACAAACCAAATCAATTTGGGCAAATTGAAATCACCGGAAACTACTAAAACATCATTTATACTCAACTTCGATGCGATTTCTCTCAAGGCATTCATGTTGTTTTCGTATACCTTGAGTGTTGAATCTGGTCGAATATATAATTCTACCAAATAGATGTTCCTTTTGTGGCCAACTATTTCACCCAAATCTGTTCCGCACCGAACTGGTCACCCGTTCCGATGCTGATCGACTTCAATTTGTTGTCAACAGCAATCAAGACTCCTCCTCCATTCTCCTTGCGATGAACTTGGTCTTTCTCGGTGTTTGGTGACCGATCACAACGATATACTTCGTAGATCTGCGGAAACAAGTCTGTTGAATTGATGGCGCTATTCAGATGAGTCTCCCGCAGCATGTAAATTGGTGAATGTTGTACAAGAACTTCCGCCACAAACTCAGGTATTTTTGTTTTCAATCCATTTACATTTTGCGAATGGATAGTCAGCTGTCTTGAATATCTTTCATCGTTTAAATTGTGTGAAGTAATCATTTCTGAGTTACCTCTCTTGATTACCATCAATGAAAAATTTACAGCCGAGTCTGTTGTGGCATCTAATACTGGTTTCTGGTTTGCCAGCGCTGAGCCGACGGCCGAAGACCCCTCCGAACATGTTGAAAATCCGCAAAACTTTTCTCGAATATAATGCCACATTTTGCAGCTATTTAATTTGTTGAAAATTTATTTATCGACACTGGAGTATGACATTTTGTTATTGATAATTCAAATTATTTTTTCATCAATAAGTGATTCTATTAATTTTTAACCCTTTACCGCACAGGCTAAAACAGTAACGTAAGCGCACAGGTGGGGTCTTTTTGGACCCATGAGAAATTTCATACAAAACCTATGCAAAATGGTATCCAATGAGAAATATGTCATTTTATAGTTATACCATAGCTTATTCCTTACTTTCCAATACAGCATCACAATTTTATGTTGATTTTTCATGAAAAAAAATCAATTATAGCCAAAATGCTTGGTAGTTATTGATATGTACGACTTTTAGACCGTCGTGTCTTTCACTAATATCGCTAATCGACAGTCGTAGCCGGTCAATGTGCTTCATGTACTACCTCTCGATATGTGAGATCAATGTAGAGACTGCTTCCCGAAGGGAGATCGCACTTTGAACACTGTAGCTGTGCTGCTCTCTGGCATATATAAGTTCAACCATATATGTAAACACTTTTCCTTCCTCTTCTTCTGCATTTGCAAGAAGCATGTGTCAGCTTAACTCTGAGACACCAGGTGTCAGCACATCTGCATGTTCGAAACCAATTACATTGCTTTATATGGAGTGCGATGAGATCGCGCTGCTTCCGCTCTTCCTCCATACTTGACAAACATGTTGTTGGACGTTTACAACAAGGCAAACCCTGCCACACCAGCAACGTTCACCAAATTCATGAAATCTGCCCATACTTTGTGTTTTGGATAGGATGGATCCGTAAGATCTCCGCGTATGCCGCCGCATGATACATACTTTGATTTGCGCGTCGAAGCAACACAGAAAAACGAATATATCATGCGACGGCGTACGCACGCTTAGATCAAGCTCTTGAGGAGATCTTACGGATCTATCCTATCCAAAAAAAAAACAATGTATGAATATATATTATAATGGCATATGCCATTTGATTTGCGATGAACAGTATACGTCACGGACGAAACAATTTACTGTGTTGTTGTTTGATGAAATGTAAATTGTTGAGTCAACAAATCTCCATGAGTTTCATATTGACCTATACAGAATACATCATTTCCCATACAAAATACTTTGGGGTCCAAAAGACGTTAGTATTTTGTACAAGACTTCCCAAAACTTCATCTATGCACCAAACATGGAAATTTTTGATTGTATCTCATAGATATGATATTAAAAAAGGAAACGCTCAGCGAAATTTTCCAATTTTTTTTCAATATTTTTGTGATTTTTTTTTTCAAAAAATTAACTCTTATGGCCTAAGAGACTCCACATGTGCGTTTGAGGGTTAAATTTGTAACCCATTTTCGCTATTCCATACATGGGATTAGTGAATCCATGTGAATCCAGCTACTGAATTGTCTATTCCACTTTAATTTCTCAAATTTTTACACTAAAAGTCTGATCCTATTCCACGTGTTTAGACACTGTCTACCCCCTAGATTCCCCATTTTTTGTTAGACGAATTGTTTTCTACACATTAATTCGCCAGACATTTATTCATTACATACATTTATTTCTAGGGGGTAGACACGCAATCCAAATGAACAAATCTATACGAAAAAAATAAATCTCCTTAAATTATTGCGAGTGAATTATGAATATTTCAAATCATTTTGAATTTTTTCGAATCATTTCAAATCACCGCTTGACAGTTCGTGTGACACTTTACAGTGAAGTTGACTATCGATGTTTGCATGCATGTTATATCAAAAAAAATATCAATTTAAAGAATAAAAATACAAAGAGAGTTAATATTTCCGAAATGTCTTTTAACTATAAACGAAATATACTTGATTTTTTTAATTAAAAAAAGGTTTTTGCTTGCTTAAAAAAAACAAATATTGATATAGAATTTTATGCTTTGTTTTAGTATTGTGAACTCACTTGTCAAATAGATTCAAATCATTCAAATCACAAATGAATTACAACGAATCATTTGAATCATGTCTACCCCCTTGATTTATTTAAATGATATCTTTGTTTTCTGAAACATTATTGTTATGATATTATGATAATAAAAGTTTGAAGCCAATATCATCGAGACTAAACACGAACTCATTTGCAACGATGTTTGTACGAAATCATAAGAATTTGCTGTATAAAGAGAAAATAAGTTTTTCTGAGTAAGTGATTCTAAGTAAGTGATTCTCCCCTACAATAGGGTGTTTCTCATATCTGTAAATAAAAAATTGGTATTTATTAATTCAATGTAGGCAAAATTCTATATTAGTTAATAGTATTTATACATCGAAGCGTTTGATGTTAGCACTTCCCGAAGCGAAAAACAATTGTCACGTCTGAATGTATAAATTCAATCGAATAATGAAAAATACTCACAAAAAAACAGAGCCTTAGTAGTACTTCCTCGAAATGCTGAGATGTTGTGTCAACAACTACAACTGACTGTTGTAGTTAGTCTCAGTTAGTGTAACAAAATTACAATATTAATTTTTAATTAATTTTCGAGTTAAAATGGTGATTGGTTATGCTTGAGGCTGTTGATTATTTTGAACTGCTTGTTGTCGACGTGGTCTCTGCAATGTTACCGGGATATCCAGTCCAAATAGGTCACAACGTCCTATAAAAAAATACAAATGTCATTTAACACAGACATAACACATCTAAAATATGCAAATATCCATTTTTTATATACATACCTTTGATGAGAATGCATTTGGCGGCCATGATATCACGATCATTGGTTGTTAAGCGACCTCTCCATCGATTTGCGCTGCATTTTCATCATCAACATTGACGTCAGCATATTCCAATACACCACTCACTGCGTTTACTTGCCATTTTTTTTGGATACACGGCCACCTTACATCAACTATAATGTCGAAATCATGCTCAGTCATTTCATCTCGTGCCAAACTCTCTTCAATATTTTATGGTAAAAATGGTCTTTTACGATTTTTGATGGTAAAAAGTTAGCCATGATTGAATTTGGCACAGGTGCACAATTTTTACAAACTTTGAAACGGTTGCTTTTGGTGCTTGAATTGAATTATCACCATCAACCGTTGAAGATGTTGTTTTGACAATTTATACAATACCGATACTGATTCACCGTTGCTGACAATAGTTTGCTTGTATAATATATAATAATGCTTTGTTTTAATTCAAAATTTGATTGATTTTGTCAAAATCAAATATTTGGTTCCAGAAGTGTTCTTTGTTCTCGTAAATGAACTTTGCGGTAGCTTGTTTACCTTCGACTTTTGGAAGTAGCTTCTCTTTTGCCAACATTCTGTTGAAAACATCACTGCACATGAACATTGCCTTTTCGCTGATAATCTGGCAATGGAACGACAGACAGATTTTTGATCTTTGGTGTTTTGACGTTGTTGTTTTGCGCCCAATTGTGAAACTCATCGATTTCGCTCTGCATGACAAGCCACATTGCAGTTGCTTTGAACCAGTATTTGCCTTTTGAGAACTGCTTTGAACCTCTTCCAGAATTACACGAACCATGTCAAGCAGCAACTTGCTTTTGTATCGTTTTAGAGGTGCATTCTGATGTGTGTCTCGAATGACATCATAGCGTCGAATCACCCAATCAATTGCATTGTCAATCAAACTCTCATTTGCAAGTAATTTCGCAGCCGCTTCTTTGCATGTGTCGTTTGATTCGTTTTCAATTGACGTGTATAACTTTGGTATAACGATTTCATGATGTTGCCGAAATAATTGTGTTTGGCCAGGCAAATTATTATCTCGGCTCAATCCTTGCTCAACAAAACGACGAAAATGTGGTTCCATGTCCTCGTTTTCTTTATTCTTATGCAAAACTGCATAAAACAGCGCTCAATCACATCTTCGGCACGATTTTTTTCAACCTATTTTCCTTTTTGTTTAACATACATTCTATTCGTGAAAAAGTCCCAATGGCGATTGTTTTGCGCGGACTTTACTTTGTCAAGGAACAGCAACGATGCCAAAACGGTGATTTTTGTTAACATGATACTTTTCTTTTCGATCTATGGTATGACAATATCATGGTACTCCGGCAGAACAATTGTTGTGATGCGCTTATTTATCGCTAATAAGCCATTGTCATTGAAGTTTTCGTCCTCGGCTCCCTCCTCTTGTTGCTTTTTCGTTTGATATTTATATCGTTTCTTTTTCGTCTGTGAAGCCGCTGTTTCGCCATTTTGAACTGCATCGAAATATAAAAAAACACACACAATTTAAAACACTGATAAAATCACAAATATGTATTTTGCACTGTGTAATTTGTAAATGAATTGAATCAATGAAAAGCACATAAAACGGAGATAGAATTAACACTTGATCTTACCAGATTGATGGTGACATTCAAAATCGAAAAAGAACTCTCTCGAATGCACATCACACTAATACAGTCTAAAGTTGTATCGAAATATTTGCAGTTTTAGCTTGAGAACGTTTTGTTGATATCAAAGCAAAATAAAATCGAACACAAGTTTCACTGAAAATATCTCTCTTGCAAGTTATCGATTGACAATGATCCGAATGTTGAATCTGCTGTATTCATAAAGAACCTTCAACAGAGTGAAATTAACTCGTTCGAAAGCATAAAACAAATACAAAATACGCCGACACATTCAAATTATATGTTTTAGCACTTTAACAATCGAATCCATAGAAATTATGCAAGGAATGCTAACTCAAATAAAAAATAACAATGATTCTTACAAGTTTCAGCACGTTCAAAATGTGACAGATCATTTAGATCACACAACTCACACTGCGTTCAAATGTAAGAAATATTCCTTTACGTAAACACACAAATTTTTTGTTTATAAACCGTTTGAATAAGGAAGTTGTATGTGCTGAACTATTGAACGGACTCACAGTTTGTGTATGTGTAAACACTAACGACCAAACGAAACGGCATGATTATTAGCCTGTCGCGATGGATATACTCCAATCTGTATGTGTTGTATGGACTGCTTGTGTGTTAATATTGATTCAAATCATATACAGACTTCACTGGCCAAAAATTGCTGACACAGAGTTGTGTTGTTCGACTCTGAAAATGCGTTTAACATAAATACTTTGTTTTTGTTTATTTATCGAATTCAAAGGAATCGCATCAATAAGTTATCAAAGCAATCGAATAGAGTCTATATATGTGTAAGCGACAAAGAAAAAAAAATTCAAACTGTAATCGACTACTTTTTCAGATATGTTACATTTCCATGCGTTTCATATTTCTTTTTCGCTTCGACTATCAATAGATTCGTTATATGAATGCCATTAAATAATATAGAATTATTTGTTCTTTGAATTCAAAAGTACTATTTTCTCATTTAGAGATATGAGAAACACGCTACCCTACATACTTTTGTGTATCTTTCTAACAAGAATGCAACGTGAAAAATTAATGAAGAAATTAAATAATGAAAAATTAATTCTTAAGTCGGTACGCATAAGATGTAACTAATGACACATTGTATTTAACTCATTTTTTATTACATTTAATATAAAATATAATAGGAAAAGGTGCTTTACCACAGATTACTTTAAAGGATGCCTGGATGCGCTTCAATTAACAGATGAAATAGAAAAGATTAAGAACTATATAAAACAAGTGAATGGAGCACAACCTCCAATATTAAATCATTAATTATAAATACATTACATGCATCAACACTTAAAGTATAAAATGTTCAAAAGCTAACAATCTTCTGAACAGCACTTGGTCTTCACTAAGAAATGAAAAAAAGAACAGTAGCATTATGATGACTTTCCATGATGAATTTTGAAATATGTTTGCAATGATAAATAAGTTATTGCGAAGAATAGAAAAAGCAAGTGATTTTTCCCTAAACAAACATTAAGAATGATTGCTATTTATATTATAAATTTAATTTAAAGAAATCGTTCAAAATCAATCACAAACTGTATTTATTTGTCTACAACCAAACTTTAATTGAAAATACGGAGAATGATAATTCAACAAGGCCAACGATAAACCATAAAAATGAGATATCTAGAAAAAGTTGGTTAAATTACATAAAAAGATGCGAGTGTGAATCTATATCTGTTTCACGAAGATCGAGAGCAAAAGCATCAACTATAGAATCAACATTGCATTTAAATGGATGGCAACCGATGGTGGAAGAATTCATTCTCTTCTTAGCAGCATATGCGAATACTTCTGCTTCATTCATGTTTCCGCATTTTGATTTTACATCATCAATTTTACGATATTTATTTATTTATTGCTCTATAAGGGTATGTTTTTATTTTGCATTTATAATTTAATACACAATTTATAGTGGTTATGATTTTTGTTTGAATTTTGACCATTAAAATTTGACATTTATTGTGACTGGAATTTTGAACAAAAAAAAACGATTTCGGAAAAAATGAGAGAACTAATAAGAATAATTCTCGTTTTCCAGGAAGGACTGCTTTGGAACAGACTACTTTTCTTCATGTGTGGAAGCATTACTTTTGGCAGAGGACATGGACAAGTTCGATCGTTATCGACTTATGCTTGGAAAAAGGAATGATTCAATCTAAAATTAATTAATGATGACAAAATCCATTTTGAAATTTATGAATTGTTGAATATTTTAAATAAAACGAAATTGGGAGCAGCTAATATATCTAATATAATATATAATTTGATTTGTACTGTTAGAATTTTTGCACGATTTTATTGTTTGACAGATCCGATACATTGACTATAAACGATGATACAAAAGTCCACGCAGCCAAACATCCACACTTCATGTTAAGTACTATTTACTATTTTAGTTTTTTTATTGGTCCTTTATTTCATTTATTTGTTGATTTCTATGAAAGCTTAAAAGCCCGACAAAAAATGGTTGAAGGAAATTAACATACACTTCCATTTTGGGGATTTGTGTATTTTTGATATACAGGGTGTGCCAGTGAAACTGATATTTTTATATATGCTTAAAAAACGTATTGTTTTTTTACAAAAATTGAACAAAAACTTTATTGAGATTTAGAATAGGGCCCAAAATTTTGAATTCATGTTTTGGTTTTGATTCTTCCTCCATTTGCACGGACCACCAAACGCAAACGTCGTAAAAACGATTTACACGCGGCGCGCACCATTTAGATGGGAATATCGTTCCAAATCTTGACGATTTTCTTTTTGAATGCATCCAATTTTGTGATTTTCTTAATCTTCAGATCATTTAGCTTCGATTGCATGTAGCCCCACACAAAATAATCCAATGGATTCAAGTCTGGAGACGATGGCGGCTACTCATCTTTGTCAATAAAATCAGGCACATTTTCTCTTAACCACTGTTGTACTTTGTTTGCTCGATGTGCCGGTGCTCCATCTTGCTGAAACACCCAT
>NW_022200156.1:0-1126 GCF_009176525.2 Contarinia nasturtii | reverse complement strand
ACTCAACTTCAGGAGAGAGCAAGAGGTGAAATGCGAAGTTGAGTTTTTATTCTCACTCATTCATATGTGTACAGAGCGCGATATACTTATTTACGCTCTCACACACCGTACGTTACAATATATTGAGCATAGTAGCCGTAGTAACGTCTGGTCTCGAGCCATCGGCACATTTTTAAGAAGTGGGCACAATATTTTTTATACTGCCTGACCTGGTGACCTGAAATCACAAAATAATAAATTGTGTCAAAATTTTAACAAAAATTAAAATTAAAACAAATGATATACTTACCCACAGCTGCAATATGAAGAATCTGCAGAATGTTTACAAGAATCTGCAGAATGTTGGTCTTTAAAAATATTTTGTACTTTGTTAGATTGAAGTTTTTATATAGATTTGAAATTCAATAATTCAAATAAATTTGGAAACAAAGTGAATATTGAATTATTTAATTTTATGCCATAGGCTGTAATTATCTACTAATAGTGTATGAAATATCTTATTGTACTATACCTTGAGTGCCACCGGAGGCACCTGGGATAGCTGGGACTGCGGCATCTGGGATAGCTGGGACTGGGGTATCTGGGATAGCTGGGACTGGGGTATCTGGGATAGCTGGGACTGGGGCATCTGGGACTGGGGCATCTGGGATAGCTGGGAAACCTTTTGTTGTGTGAAAAATATAGATTAGATACTTTTTTCTAAAAGCGAAAATTAAAAATATAGTTAGAAATATACTTGGAGAAGCGACACAAACTCCGACGGTCAGAAGTGCAACGAATAATAAGAATTTCATTTTGATTTCGAATTTGACTGTTTCAACTGAATGATTCAAGTGAAATTGAAAATGTGATAACTTTCTCTTTGATTGCAGCGTCTTTTATACAAATTTTATCCAAAGCGAAAACCATAAGCAGATAGGGAATGATGTAGCTCAAAAGCAAACAAATGTGTTTCAAAATGAATAGCTGTCTCGAAATCCAATTAAACAATTTCGGAAATAGAATTTTGTCTGTACAAATAATCTGTGCTAATCAATGATTCAATTCGATTTTCTGCAATGGATTATTTGGATAAAAATCCAAATTGGTTTTTGTTTGTCTCCATGTCTGGAGGAGAGGCACAAAA
>NW_022200155.1:0-3433 GCF_009176525.2 Contarinia nasturtii | reverse complement strand
TCGGTGGATGAAGTTGCAAGAATGTCGAGACTGAGATGGTTTGGACATGTCCAACGTATGGGTGAGTTGCGTTTGCCAAAGAAGATTTTGTATGCCGACGCAGATGGACCGAGAAACAGAGGAAGACCCCGTAGACGTTATTTGGATTCAGTTAAATGTCATTTGGATGTTAGAGGGTATGATTGGTGTAGGGAAACTCAAGACCTGGCTCTCGATAGGGAAGTTTGGAGAGGAATTGTCAGAGGAATTTGAGTCTAGTCGTTTTGTAAAAGACCACACACCGAAAAGTACAATCCGTCTATAAATGATTGTTGTTGTTGCGTTTTTTAGATTGACATAAATGACTTTCGATACGGTTGAGAAATTGTAAAAATTGATGTATCAAATGATAGATGATGCAATTGTCGCATACAAACATACCTAACAGTTTTGTTTTATGGCCTTTTCCGTATTCAATGTTTTTCATCGATAAACTTAATTAATAAAATGTTATCTATTATTCATCACCATCAATTTATCATTTATACCAACAATATCGCTGTTTTGGTCAGCCGTAGTAAAAAAGCGATTATCGAAAATATTATTCCTCGAGGTCAGATTGAAACCACCTTATCCGTTTGGAAGTAAGTATTGTTTTGTATATACAAAGAACGTAATACAATATTTTATAAAAATTGTATAAGATTCACTTTCAGTTCTATTGAATGTTTTCTACGGTGGGAAGTGAAGCGAGCAAAAAAATCCACGAACTCGTTTAATCCACTGTAGTTCAAATCAATTTGTTGTATCATATAGACTCACTAAGCCACAGATCGGCAATTATTTTTACCATGGTGAATGATCAGTTTAATTCAATTTATTATGTCAATTTTCGAATGAAAATGATGACAATTGAATTTATTCTATTCTACTCCGTAGGAATGATTATGCACAACTAAACATCAAAAAAGGATAAGAATGGACTATATTTTAGCTCCAAGTATGCCAACACAAGTAACGATCATATAAAAATCGTTTTTTGTAATTATGATTGTGCGCATTTTTATTTATTTTTCGCGAATCATGCTTCGTACAGATACGGTTACCTATATTACGGTTATTGTAATTTTTTGCTGGTTTATATACCAATTATAATTCTTAATTGGTTTAATCTTTATCAATATAATGACGTCTTTCGTTGGCGAAGCGACCCTATATAAACCTATTGGCAATAGATTTGAATCAGTTGAAAAGTTTGTGCTTTGTTCAGAACATCAACGGAAGAAGAATAAATTATTAAATTAAATTCGAAAAATCATCGTTGTACGTTTAAATTGATTTAAAAATGGCATTATTAAGTGATAGTTGGAAACTCGATATGTTTGCATTTTTGGTTGGTGCTTTAACATTGGCATATTTCTATGTAAAATATGCATACAGCTACTGGGAACGAAAAGGCTTTAAAACGCTCCCTTCGTATAGCTATTTATTGGGACATTTTAAAAGTTTGTTTTCAATGGAAGTGTCATTCGGAGACTGGTGCAAAAATATTTATAACTCAACAAAAGAGCCATTTATTGGTATTTACGGTATTTTACGGCCAATGTTGTTAGTTCGAGATCCAGAACTTGTTCGTTCGATTTTAGTAAAAGACTTCGCGAATTTCGCTGATCGTGGTGTTCACTCAAATGAGGATTATGATCCATTGAGTGGCAACCTTTTTTCGATTACCGGACAAAAATGGAAGAATATGCGAAGCAAATTGACTCCAACATTCACATCTGGAAAATTAAAGGGAATGATATCCACGTTAAATGAATGTGGCTTTAAATTACAAAAACATTTGGATAAATTAGCAGCGAAACGTGAAATGTTGGATGTACGTGAAGTGTCTGCATGTCACTCAACAAATGTGATCGCATCGGTGGCATTTGGAATTGAAATCAATTGTCTGGAGAATCCAAATAATGAATTTCGAGTAAATGGTCGTAAAGCCCTTGATCAATCATTTATGAATGTAATCCGGGGACTTATTAGTTTTGTGCAGCCAAAATTAATGAGCATATTAAGACTTAAATCGGTTAATTCAGATGTGGAGCGGTTTATAATGTCGGTGGTGAAGGATAATATGGAATATCGTGAAAAAAATAATGTTAGCCGCAAAGATTTCTTTCAATTGCTTCTTCAATTGCGAAATAATGGAACCGTTCAGTTAGATGACAAGTGGGAAACGGTCATTAAGGCAGACGAAAAGCAAAAGTCATTGTCTGTGAATGAAATGGCCGCACAGGCGTTCATCTTTTTTGTTGCTGGCTTTGAGACATCATCAACCACACTTTCGTTCTGTTTATATGAAATTGTGAAAAATCCAGAAATTCAGAATCGTGTAATCGAAGAAATTGATCGAGTTTTGGAAGCACATAATGGACAATTTACATATGAATCAATTTCGGATATGAAATATTTAGAAAGCTGCATCGACGGTAAGATATAATTGCTACTCGACTGATATACAGATTGGAACTTAATTTTATCGAAATATCTTACAGAAACTTTGCGGAAGTACCCGCCATTGACCATTCTGAATAGAACCTGCTTGAGTGATTATAAGATACCCAATACAAATAAAATCATTGAAAAAGGAACGGAGATGTTTATTCCAATTTTTGGCTTGCAAAGAGATGAAAAATACTACGAAGAACCAAACAAATTCGATCCAGATCGATTCAATGAAGAGAATTCAGTAGGGAAAAATCAATCGAATCGACCTTACTATCCGTTTGGGGATGGTCCCAGGAATTGCATTGGCATGAGATTGGGTAAAATGCAAACGAAGGTCGGACTAGTTATGATGTTGCAGAAATACAAATTCGAATTGGAGGACCGACTTAAATCCGATCGTGAACTTGAATTTGATTCGAAATCATTTTTACTCAATCCAATCGGTGGAATCAGTTTTCATGTAAAGAGACGTTGAAGTATCTCCAGAAATACTTTATTGATGAATTAATTGGATGAGTAATTGGTTCTCTTCAACATTTTTACACTTATATTATTTTTTCATCACAAAATCGATAATTGTAAAAAGAATCATTTACTTTTGAAACAACTCTCCAAGTGATAAAATGAAATAAACTCAAATATAAATCGTTATTCGATGATATTTTGATTTGAACAAATAAATATACAAAGTTAATTGTAATGCAATTTTCTGTTGTGATATTGATTCATGGTTTAAATTTCTATATTTATTTATCGCTTTTTCTCTTCCTCTACCTTCAAAACTATTTCAGAATATATAACCTTACCCGGTGTATAACCTTACCCAAGATTTCCAATGTCCATTGCTATCCGATATCAGTTATTTTTAAATGATGATAAGACCGTCAATCTAACGTTTTTTGAGCTAGGGGAGTCTCTCACTTTTCTCAAGCATGAATATTTCAAGATAAAA
>NW_022200154.1:0-1008 GCF_009176525.2 Contarinia nasturtii | reverse complement strand
ATAGTCTAAGTAACCAGTGAGCTCACAGAGTATGATACACTAATACCATAGTCAGTATCCAAACGCATGTCGAACAGAGAACGAACGCGAACGTATATGCTTTGTGTGGTACGAACGAAGTGTGTTGCGCGTGCGGCAACCGCTACGATTCAGCATCTGGGCAGCAATGCTGTTCAGACGCTGCCAATAGCTAGCGCTATTCAGATAGGAAAAAACCATCACTGGAAATAATAAGAAAGATCTTAATACATTTCGTACTTTTTATGTGCATAAACCGTGCACAGGGAGTGGGGGTAGGGTCCCATTTATATTTTGTTTTGTAGTATAGTTTTGCTGAATTCCATCTAAGTTTTAGTAAATTCTTTTGGCGTAAATAAAAACATATACAATATATTGAATACAAATGAAATTATTAAACTTAACACCTTCCGCCAACCCATTATGGTGCGGACTATCCGGTGGCGCAAAATATAATTTCACAAAAAAAGAGTCCAAATATTTTGCATTTCATTGATGGCGTCTCTGTGGTCTTTTGATACCATGCTGTCGACCACTAATAATCAACATAGTTTTATTTAATTAAACGTGCTTTTCAAATAATAATTTAAGTAAGTAAAAACCTATAGAAAATTAGAAATATGTTTGTAGATCTACACATAAATTGAAGAAAAAAACACTATTACGATAAACAGTTGACAAATGTGCTTCATCACGACGCATATTAAAAACGCTTACGACGATGTTTCTTTTTTGAGCTTGGTTCAAAGATAAGTCAACATTTCCAGTTAACTACAATTTACAAAGACTGTAAATGGCTGCTGTTTAAATATAAGTCAAATCAGTGTTTCAATTTTTATTTATTTGCATACATATAAATGAATTACGTTATCGTATTTGTAAAAATTGTATTTTTTTGGACAAAAGTGGATGAATATAATTCTCTTATTCAATTTTGTTTAACACAAAGGGATACAACTGGTGGTTGATTCAAATAATAACGGAAAGCAG
>NW_022200153.1:0-1011 GCF_009176525.2 Contarinia nasturtii | reverse complement strand
GATATTGCTCCAATGACTATATAATGTTCGGAAACATCATAACAGGTATACTAAAATAAAAAAATCAAAATACTTCAAATATCGATTTTTTTTATGAAATTGAATGAAATAAAAATATGTTAAACAATGTTTACCTTTATTCTTTGCGTGCTATTTAATGGCTTATATAATTCTAAGGTAAGATCTATGAGATTACAAATCCTGTATATTTCCATTTTGATTTCTTTTTTGATGTTTTATTGTTTTCTTGGTTTATTTAATTGTCAAACATGTAAAGTATAATAGTGTTGAGTTTATATACACGATTGTCATAGTATAATACTATATATAAAATGTCTTACTTTACAATGACATATTTAAAAAAATCGAAAGGAAGAAACAAGTTTTTATATTAATAAGCCTTTAATTAAAGATCACAGCGGATGGTAATTTAGACGGACGGTGCGAGTGACGACTGTGTGGTGAAAAGTCGGCTCGCTATAATATATATCACTCAACACACCCAGAACATATGCATGAAGTTAGCTATCGAATGGCGCCAAATACTAAAAAGTTACTGTTCGGCTGGATACATAAGGGCAATTTTCTCAAAAACGAGCGTAACATAGTCCCACAGATTTTGGGCCAAACACCTATGAAATGGTTTTTTTTTTTTGAAAATTTCACCGATTTTGGACACATGTAATGATATTATTTTATTTTTTTTTTGGCATTTGCGCTTAAAAACGAACGTCAGTCACATGGGTTGCTCAATGCAAGTTTGTAGAAAAATATTTCAAACTATACGCATTAGTGTGAATGCGAAAATATTTTTTACCTGTCCGAGAACTGGGCAGAAAAAAGTGTCTTATTTTTAAGGAATTTGCCAATTTATCGGACAGGTAGATCATATCAAGTGAACATTCAAATAGATTTTATTTAAATTAAAAGATCATAATTTTTTTTCACCCTCAGTATTGTAATCACCCAAAAAATTTATAATCGCCAAAAATCACGACTCGTGAATCTTAT
>NW_022200152.1:0-1447 GCF_009176525.2 Contarinia nasturtii | reverse complement strand
TGCACCGAGTAAATATATGTGGTTATAAAATAAACAAATGCATTAAGCCCTCTCATTTTCGTTCTGAAATAGAAAAAACATTCAAACGATTAGTCCGTGCCACAATCTAACGTATGACTATTATATGTATATCTATGTAATAAAATTTTATGATTTTTATTACTTTTTTTGAATATTTTCAAATCCTTTTTTATTTAAATCTGAAACGACGGTTATGAAAAATATTTTTACCGTTACAAAATTTTCACTATAAATATGTGTTTCAGATCACAGATTTTATCAGTTGCTATTTGTCCTTTAAATTAAAAAGTTGTCAATTGAAAACTAAAAATGAGTTCTATCATTCAAATTCGTTGTGTGTTACGAAATTGCAACAATATTTTCGGTGAAAAACAAATGTGTGCTCTTTACGATCAAAAAGGTAAGTTTAATTTTTATTACTGTATATTTATTTTGTGTTGAAAATAGTGTGAAAACGGTGAAATTCTAATCGTGGATATTATTTATTTTTCTCTGAATTAGTTTGTCTTTTTGAAATGGGCTGCCTGCGATTAGGTTCCTATACCGAAACTTATGTTGAGCAAATGGATTCTAAAGTTTTGACTTGTATCTGTGGTCATGTTTTTGGGGTGGTAAAGAGAAGAAGTGGTCGAAGCTATGCTTTGCTTTTCCGCTGGAGTTGTCGGCGTGCGATGTTATCAAATGTAATTCCCATGATGGGACATTTTGATCGACCAGAAAGTGAGATGTCCAATTTCGATAATGAACTGCCTCCACTGGACGAGATTGTTAATTCTTCTGACCATCAGGCCGTTGTTCAAACAAATTTATCTCAAGAGAATTACACTCAACTTGAAAATGAGTTATTGGAGTTTTTATCTGGCTTGCAAAATCCCGTTGTTTGTGAAGCTGTTAATGCAAGTGAATCGATGGATTTCGCAGCCCATCCGCAAGATAGCGCGTCCGAATTTATTATGCACCCATCTGTTGACGGCGCAATCGGTACTAACATTGGCGCTACACAGGAATTAAGCTCGCCCCCCAAAGATCACAATTTCGCAGAGAATGCTCTCCCCATACATCCCACGACTTCAATTGAAGAGTGTTTTTCGGACCATCTGGTTGGCACCATTGATAACAACGAGAATGGTTTAATTACCCAAAATTCAACGTTATGGAATATGGATAACTCCACCATGGTTACTGTGGATCCAACCATTGACTGGGATCTCGACGATATCAATTTGCAGACATTCGAACCAGCAAATAACAATTGACGTCCCCTCTCTTTTCTTTTTCCCGATTATATTTTGTGTGGCTTTTAATTCCAATTTGAGTGTGAAAAAAAAAAAAAAAAAAAAAATTGCGTGTTCATTGAATTATTATGTGACTATTTATTTTTTGTCGGAAGGTCATGATTTTAGTTTTTTTTTTTTTTTTTTTTTTT
>NW_022200151.1:0-5968 GCF_009176525.2 Contarinia nasturtii | reverse complement strand
GAAAACCAAAAATTACACCGGTATGTTGTTTCTGACGTCTAATAGACACAAAAAAAATATTTGCCCAACAAATTCCGAAAAATGACCAAAAAAAAACCACCCTAATTTATTACCCGAAAGATACTTACTGAACATGCAGTACTAATTCAATAACTACCAAATTCTAATTTCTGAGAGCAGTAAAGTTTTTTTTTGCCATTTAAGACTATTGACGCTTCAAAGATAAAAAAGATGGAAAGGTAAAGTCACCAAACATGTAAGTTTTTGTATGAACGCAATGCCTGTACGATATTTAACATGATTTCGCAATTAGGTTTATTTCACACCACAAACGTCTAAACGACACTAAAAAGTGATGAATGCATCGGGGAATAAGTCGTTCGGGGCAAGTTCATCGACACCTAGATCTTGATATTCGACGTCATTCACTATTGATAGTGATTTTTGTAAACGTAACTCACGCTCAATGATACCGTGTGTACGGGTGATACCGTGTGTACGATGAGAATCTGATGATACCGAATTCAATGTTAATGAATCAGATTTTTGCTTGTCAATTATCACCACATTATCGCTTGACTTACCATGCTGGTGGAAAATCATCTCCTGTGTATCATCAATTACGTTATTATCGGAATCGTCATTTTGATGTAAAATATCGTCGGAGTTCTTCAAAAAATTCTCACTAAATAGAGTTGGTAATTTTTTCATCGAAAATATTTGATCATTTTGTTGAAAGTCATCAAATGTCACATCCGTGCCATCATCGCTACATTTTGGTGAACCAACATTTAAACCATTATGAAGTAGAAAATCATGTTCACTGTTACATACAGGTACTTCCATATCAATTTTTGAGAGTTTAGACTTTACGTTAATCGTTGTCCTTGATGTTGTAATTGCTGTTACTTTGGGCTCATTTGTGGAATCTGATGATTTGATACTTCCAAGACCACTATCACTTATAATTGGTGCAGTTGCGGTTGGTATAGTACAATTTGTTGTTAGAAGCGTTGCATACTTATTGCCGTCAAGTATTAGGATACCACGATTCGACTGAAAAATTTGCGAGGGAAGTTGAATACTTTCAACGAAAGGTGGAATGCTCGATTGGTGCGTTTTAATTGGAGTGAATGTTGGCAATTTATTACTTGAATTCTCACTTGAGCTATCACGTATCGTGTGGATTTCATCATCCGATGTTTCATTTTGAATGTCGGTAAAATTTCTTCCTGATAATGTCCTCAACAGTAGCGTTGATCCGACTGGTGATTGTAATGATGTTGCTGGAATTGTTGCAAGACTCTCTCGTTTCTTCGTAATATTAAACTGAATGTGTTTTGGTTTGGAAATATCTCTTTTGATATCTGAATTGGAAACAATTTTTATGTTAGTGCTGTCGCGTTGAATATTTGTTGTCGATGGTATCATAACAGTTGTGACATTAGAATGGATCGTTTGATTTATTTTTGATTTTTCACCGATAGCCGTATGATTTTTACCATATTTCAAAAGGCTCCTTGGCAATATGTAGTTGTCGTTTCGATAGCTTTGTCCTGGAACGCATTGTTTTAACGTTTGTCGACATTTATTTGGACTGGTTATATTTATTTTATATGGAAATCCTGAAGTGAATCCATAAAAGCCATCATTGGAAGTATTTTTTGAGTTTGTAAATTTTTTTTTAGTATGTTGAAGATTTTGTTCGGCTGAAACTACCATAGACACGTTAGGAAGTAAAATGGTAGCTGGAGATTGTGTTTGTGGCATCTCTGATGAATCATTGCCGCCGGAATTATTTGCAATACCAATTGTGAGTGGTTTTAGTTTGTTTGAATCGTTGTATAAATTTGTGTTGATATTTTTAAGCATTGGATTATTTCCATCTTGCTTCACTGTGGCCCGAATCAAATTTGTATTGTATTGCTGTTGAGAATTCGTTGTTGTGATGATAATCTGATTACTTGTCTTTAACATGTCGTTCGAATTGGATTTTGGGGGTGAAGTATACGATGACAGTGATGGAACAGTTGCCAATATAAAATCATTCGCTTCCAACTTAATATTGGATAGGCATCGTTTCTTTTCAGCCGGTTGCTGAATTGTAATTGAATCAATGGTGCTAATACAATCAGTACCACACTGATCATCATTTTGTAGACTTAAGAAACGTTTTCGGGATTCATTCATTTTGGCACTTTGATAAGATTCATTGGAACTATTTGAATTCGAACAAGAATTTATGATTGAACTGACTGTTGTTGTTGATGATGATGATGACGACGATGATAAAACGGACGATTTTGATGAAACCATACGAATTCGTCGTCTAGGTGCTGGTTTGTTATTTAGATCGGGCGAAGTACTTATTTGCTCAGCATATTGAGCCAAAATATCATAGATTCTTTGAACGGTATGCTCATCTTCTTGTGGCTTTTGTGGATGTTTGGCAGCAGCATTTTGGTTTAATGATTGTGACACTGTCTTTAGATTTGCTGAGTTAATTTTAACAGAAGCAACATTTTCTAATGTCGATTGTATTACTGATGAATCTACATTTGATTTTGTACTGATATCTTTTTGTGGCTCAATACTTTTCATCGTGGCAACGTTTGCATTGCTGACAACAACAACTGATGTGCTTGTACTTTGTTTTGCCTCAAGCAAATCCACAGTTTTCTGTGTGGTAATTGCTTTGCTTTTTTTTATTATAGCTAAATTTATCTTCTGTTGTAATCCAGCCGATTTTATTTGACTGTCAACTATATGATGGTTCAATATACCATTTAAATTACTCAATACCAAATTGTCGGTTGCTTCATTTGTATTGCGTTCCTCTTTTATTTGCTCCATTACCATATCAAATTCGCGAAGTTGATCGACTAAATTCCGTTTGTCCGGTTCAATACTTTGAATTCGGCTATCAGTTGTGTTTGTACTGGTAATAATTACTTGAGGACGAACATAGTTAGTCCGAGCCAAATTTCGACTATTTGCAATCAATGGAAAGATATGAATTTGATTCAATGCCGTATTTGTAGTTGTGGCTGCATTTGTGTTGCTAATATCATTAGTTGGCTTTTGCAAAATCTTCAAATTATTCTCATTAGTTACTAAAATATCACAAACATCAGTTTTTGACTGTGGATATAAAGTTTTCGGAACATGTTTCAAGAAAACTGTCGAAGTTGATTGGCTTGGATTTGTCATTGTATTCGATTTACCATTGCTTAATGTAGTTGATATTGAACTATTAGTGTTAATTTCTTCAGAATTTTCCAAATTTTGACGCTGCAAAAATGTTTTTGTATGTTGTTTCGATGAAATAATTTCGTGTGAAGTTGGAATTGTATAGAAATTTGATTTAAATTTGGAATTATATATTTGTGTTGATGCTGTTGTAGTATTTTGCCTTTCCATTTCTAAGTTATTTTTGATACTATCTATGTGAGCCTCTTTTGTATTTAAAAATTTAGTATAAATGTCATCAAAAATGGAATGAGTTGTAAAAGATGAAGTCTTGGCAACCGATGTATTTGTGGCTGAGATCGCTAAGGTTAATGGTGGTGGAGATTTTGAAGATACTGGGTCCTTTTTGTCAATAATTATCGGGCAAATAGGTTTCTGTTGGATATCTTCAACTACTCTCACTCCATTTGTAATTGATGGTAAAACAGTAGCCGTGGCAATATTGTTAAAACAATTCGAACCCATCAATGGTGTTAATCGAATAACTTTACCTTCAGTTTTGCAAAGAAAAAAATTATTATTCAATTTCTTGCTACCATTTTGATCATTTAGTAAATTTCGTAGCTTCGTTTGGTCCATATTTATGATGTTTTCATTTTTTGTGACCGGAATCTGAGCATCACTAGCCCCAGTTGTTTGAGATTTTATTGGTTTCTGGTAATCAAAGACTTGTGTACTGGATATTGTCTGTTTCAAGTTTGCAGGTAGTGTACTGGCATTAATTGGTTTCGGTGGTGAATTCAGGATACGTAACAAATTATTTGTTTTAGCTGGAATTTCATAGGCTTCGGTTTTGTTAGAATTTGAGCCGTTTTTCATTTGATCCAATTTATTCATAATTATAACACTGCGACCAGATGCGGCATGTGATGATCGTTTGATATTTGACTTTGACATTGTTGATACACTCATTGGGCGGAAGATTGAGACTGGTATTTCATTTGAATGCCCTTTCAATTTTGATCTTTTTACCATGATAACATTTGAGTTTTTATTGGGCGATGTATTTACATTCGGAGCAAAAACAGCTTGAATTGGTATATTAGTTGATTGTGAAGAAGTTTTTTCTGATTTATCATCCTCAATTATTTTGCAAATGTTGGATTTTGATGTTGTTGCGGTATGTACGTCAGTATTTTCAGTAGCAACTGTTTGTGCTGTGGTCACTGGCATCCCATTTGAAGTCATGAGAGACCCATTGTTGGTTACATTTTCAGTTTGTTGTACTGGTTCAGCAACAGATGATTTTTCATTAGACAAAACTATTTGCACCATTTGAACAATAACTACTGAATCATATATGTTTTTCAAATATGCTTGTGGAAAAAAGTTTTTTTTAGTACCCGATTTCATTGAAATTGCGTCAAACATTGTAGAATTAAGAAGATTAAATTTTTCCTTGGAATGAAAATAAGTTTTCTTTTCACGAAAAAAATTCATGGAGGTAATTTTTTCAAATCGATTTGTCCTTTGATTGATGTGCTTAAAATAAATGCATTTGCTATCATTTGTCTGTATTTTTCGTGGATATTTGTAAAAATGCTTTGTTTTCAATGCTAACAACATAGCCATGTCAGCGATAATGGTAATGGTAATGAATGTGTGTGTGATTGCGAGTATAGTTGTTACCATCAACCGCCAGCGATAAGTAAAATAAACCAAAATTGAACCTAAAATTATTTCATTTGCCTTAAAAAAAACGTCATTAGTCGGAATACTGATACAACTCATTTGACATACATCGCTTAATAACTGATAAAATTTATGCCATTTTTTACGAAAAATAATAATAACAAATAATTTCAACTGAATAGCTAAGAGAAATATGTTACATTTTGAAATAGTACCTTTAACATTTTTGTTTTTCATATTATGATAAAACTTGATATGTTGTTCTGCTAATAATAATGGTGATGTCATTATCGAAGTTTCCGTTATAAATTTGATGAGATTTGTACATTGAATCGAATTGCTATTGGTATAGTATGCATAGACATACGTTGGATGAGGTGTACAATTTCGCTTTGCTTCAATTAATAATAGTCCAGATATATATTTCTATAAAAGTAAACAAAAATTAAGTCAGCTAGACAACGTTTTTATATATATTATATATTTAAACGTTGAGAAATGTAACGCTTCAGCCCATTTTGGTGTTCATTTCCGTATCAAATGAACGTAATTTATATGCATAATTTTATAATTACACATTTAAATGGAATGTTTTCATGTATTTTAATTATTCATATACATTTAAATTGAAATTGAAATTTAACGGTTGAAAGAAATTGAAGTTGTGGTAAATTACAATGTCGTCTTTAATATCATTTTGTTGGATTAATTTGCAAATATCGTTATCACTGGGATGTGAAACAAAACGCTCAAAGTATAAATTCGAGCTGGCATATCAACCAATTAAATTCAAGAAACAAAGTGATTGCAACCTCTAAGATGCGTGCAATTTCTTATAGCAGCATACTCATCTGGTAACGCATATTTGCGTGATGCAAGAAATGGATGCTTTTTCTGTAAATTTCCGAGATGGACCGAATAAACGTCGTTAAGTGTCAAAGAGGCATATTTGGCATCATGATATTCCAAGCGAAAGCTGTTCCTTGTATTTATTGAAACCAATCAAAACAAAAGAAATGAAATGTTTCACACAATATTTTATAGACCAAGAGCCACTCTAACAAGTAACTTTTTTTTTTGCTTTATG
>NW_022200150.1:0-6647 GCF_009176525.2 Contarinia nasturtii | reverse complement strand
AATCTCGTATCTTGGTTTTCAATAATCGCTGGGATGATAAACTTATCATCATTTCCATCCGTAAAGTCATTGTATCCATATTGGTGATTTCTATCGAATGAACCGGTTTCTGGATTAATCGTCCGATTCCTGATTACGGTCGAACCAATACGACTTTCACCATAATTATTGATCGATGCGCCACTTCCTCCATGTTGTCCCGATCGATCAACCATAATTGTAGCAGTTGTGGGTCTGTTCATTGCAAAATCACGAAAAGATTCCACACTTTCCATTTTGGCATCGTTGGCGTCTTCTTCATCACTTGAGTCGACGTCATAAACTTTATCGGTCGTGTCATGACTGTTCACATGAGCCATTTGGTATTCATTGGCCATTGATATGTCCACAACTGGCCGATAGGTGAATTGATCTTCAAACATTAAACTCAATTCGAATTGATTGTACGTAAGCTTGATCCTGTACACAATCAACATTACACAATAAGAAGACGATACAAAATTGTTTAAAATGTTGATATCTTTACTCACTGATCATATGAGGCATTCAAAAAATACTGCTTGAAATCGGCATTCAGTGATAAACCATCGCAATTGAATGCCATTTTAATGTTGTTCAAGGAATCTTTTACTTGACGATTAAGCACACCAAGCATATTATCCATCTCATCTCTCCAGTTCAACATTTTCCAATTATTATCTAAACCAGAATACACCCAATAGAAATAAAATAAATTTTAACATGAGAGCAGTTGACGCCATCTTGGTTTATTTTACACAAGACTCCAATATTTCCCACATTTTCTCAACTTTATATTTTTTTAAACCAAAATTATCTTGTTTCAATGAATCATCTCTGGGTAAAATCAATGTCAATTTGAAATTTATGTTTTCTGTGATGACTGCTTGTACTTTTTATCATAAAATTCAAAAATATCTTGTGTCACGCAGTTCTCGGCAATGACAAAAAAATCCTGTTCTTACCTTGCTCACGTTTCGATTATTAAATTTCAACAAAATGAAATGGTTTTATGCGAATAGTGGAATTTTTGCAGTAAATTTTGGATAAACAATTATTATTTCGAGGAAAATATGAGTTTATTTTATTAATTTTGATGTTTCCAAATTAAAACGTGTCGAAGATGTGTTGTACAACAAATGGAATAGAAATAATGACGTAATCTTATGTAAGCCATTGGAGGCATCGGCAACGAGCTGTCAAAATGAAGTACACATAGCGACATCCTTTACGGCGACAAACCAAAGGAATTCTATTTTTGAGCGAATTTAATGAAAATACCTATTATACTGCATTAGAGCATCGTATATTGAGGAATTGTTGTGGATATACGATTGAAAATGTCGTTTAAATGTTGTTTCTGGTGTGGATGGCGTCCAAATGCTTCTTCAGATTTCCTTTGATTGTGAAATGCATCATACAAATCTCGCATCGAAACGGTTTTTCACCGGTATGCGTTCGCATATGTCTCTTCAACTGAGCTTTATTCAAAGTGACAAACTTCTTGCAGATATGGCATTCATATCGACGCACTTTGCACACTTTTTCATGATCATCCTTCTCGGTCTTCTCTAAAAATCCATCAAAACATCCTCGGCAATGGAATAGAAATTCGTTTATGTGAGACGCTTTGTGCATCTTCAAGTTTTCCATTCTTGAGAATTCTTTGTGACATCTATCACATCGATATAGCTTCTCGCCGGTGTGAGTACGCATGTGTGTATTTAAGTTCCACTTGTAATCGCTGGAATATTCACAATGTTTGCACTTGAATCGCTTCTTCGGTTCCGATAGGTTTGAAAAAATGGAATTTGAACGGAAGACAGTTTCTGCTATTGGACATGTCATGTCGCTTTTGAGTGTCAAAGCTTCATAATTTCTTTCGGTGCGATGAGCGATGTTCGATGAAATGGTAGATGTTCGTTTGTCCACAGCACCATTTCCCATTTGTGCATCGTTCTTTTGGTTTAATATGTCGTTTTGGCTTTCATCAATCGCTGGGATCAGTAAAGCTATTGTATCCATATTGGTGATTTCTATCGAATGAACCGGTTTCTGGATTAATCGTCCGCTTCCTGATTATGGTCGAACCAATGCGACTTTCGGCATAATTATTAGCCGAAGTGTCTCTCCCTCGATGTTGTTGTCGACCAGCCATAATGGTGGCAGTTGTGGGCCGCTTCATTGTAAAATTGCGGAAAGATTCCACCGAAGCACTTTCCAGCAGTTGGGGTGCACTGATGTTTTCTTCATCGCTTGAGTCATCAATTTTAATGTAATCGATCTTCTGAATGCCAACTGGTACAGTCATGAAACGATTTTTACTATGAACTGAGTTCATCATCTGGGATCCATCGTGTTTTAACATGTTTGCATCTGCACCAATATCGATTTGCTCTTCAAACATTGAACCAATTTCAAATTGATCATACGTAAGCTTGATCCTGTACACAATCAACATTAATAAAGTAATAGAAATTAAAATGGTTGAAAATGTTGGTTAATTTACTCACCGATCGGTGGAAGCTCGCAAAAAATATCGTTTGAATTCTTCGTTGAACGACAAACCACTGTATTTAAGTGCCATTTTAATTATGCCCAGCGAAAATGTTGCTTGGCGATCGAACGCAGCCAACATATTGTTCATCTCGATTTTCCAGCTCATTGTTGATGTATTCATCTAAGCGAATTGAGGAATTACATCAAATAGGGTTTGTTTGTTTTTTTAAATGGAAAATATCGTGTACGCCATTTTTAATATAATTTAATAAAATGATTGAATATTTCATTATTCTTACCTTTTACGTATATTTGCCAATCAATGGTGAATGTGAGTTAATTTGGTTAATTTTCTTTAACGGAAAACTCCTTGTGGAAAAATGAGTAAAATCGAACTGTACTCTCACGATTTAATGAGATTTTAATAAGGTTTATCAAATATATTTCGAAGCTCATAAAGAAACACGTGCTTTGTGTATGACGAGAGGTGGTGACAATGAATATCCAATTTTCAAGCGATGACAAGAACAGTCAAAATGTATTTTCGCCCAACTCAATTTGGCCTTTTGACGAATTCAATTCGCTGCCGTTGTTTTTGAATATCGATCGCCAACAGGCACGAAATTGGGCCGTTTTGGATTCTGATTGAGATAATAGTTTAAATAATTGAATGCAATTTACTGGAAGTTTCAATTTGGTTCGAAACAAAAAGTCTTCTAATACCCGAAACCGATTGATTTAGCTGTTATTTGGTGTAATGAATCAACAACATAATTGGACGTTTTAAAATTTATCTATCATTTATTGAAAGTAATGATTGGAGAAAAACTGCAAATGATATTAGTATGGTAACATGAAAATAATAATATTTGAAATTCTGTATTATGATGTGTAAGTATGGTGGCATTTTCTTGGTAGAGTAAGTTCCCACAGTAACGCCCGGGTAAGAGCCGGAAATATTTTCATGTTGAGAGGAGAATATAAGAAATATTAATTAAAATGCTCAAAAAGTTATCTTATACTTAAGTGAGAGTTGGTTTGCAATCATGGTCGAAAATGTATTGAATGGTTGCTTTTATGGGTTGATTCTGGTGTGGATGTTGTCCAAATGAGCCTTCAAACTTCCTTTCTGTGTAAAACGCATCATACAAATCTCGCATCGAAATGGTTTTTTACCGTTGTGCTTTCGCATATGTACTTTCAAATTAGATTTATTCGCAGTGACAATTTTCTTGCAGATATGGCATTCATATCGACGTGATTTACACAATTTTTCATGTGCTGCTTGATCGGACTTCTGGGGAAATCCACTCAAACAGCCGCGGCAATGGAATGGAACTTGTTCGGAGTGAGTCGCTTTGTGCAGTTTCATGTTATATGACTGCGTAAATTGTTTGTTGCAAATATCGCATCGATACGGTTTTTCACCGGTGTGAGTACGAATGTGTCTATCAAGGATACATTTGTAATTGTTGGAATATTCACAAAATGTGCATTGGAATCGCTTCTTCGTCACCAAGTGGTTTGATGGAATTGACTTTTTATTCGAAGGCGATGAACCTTCTGCTGTTGGACATATGTTTGATCTTCGTGTCATGTTGTTTTCTGTGCTACCGACAACTTTTGAACGATTGTTTGATGTGACAGTGGATGTACTTTTGTTCACAACAACACTTCCATCTTGGACATCATTCATTTTCATCTTGGACAATCGACCACCTATAATAGTAGCCGTTGTTGGTCGCTTCATTGTAAAATTGCAAACAGATTCAACCGAAGTACTTTCCAGCCTTCTTGGCACTCTGCTGGTGCCTTCTTCATCACTTGAGTCATCAATTTCAATGCAATTGATCATGCAAATAGAGTCTTTGGTTTCCGTTTGACTTCCACTTTCATTCGAATTGGAACTTTTTGCACGGAACAAATCTATAGCGTTGTGGTTGAATACTCTGTTCTCAATCTGTGAACGGTTTTCAAAGTATTGGTAAGCTTCTTCCAACCTGTGAATGTTTATGGAAATTCGTGTGAATTCAAAGAGGAATAAAGAGTCTTACGGGAGTAAGACGAACTTTTCCGCACGGTGGTAGTTGCGTATTTTATTAAGCAAGTTCAAAATAATATTTGTTCGATTTTTCAAGCCTTCCAAGCGTCGTAAAGTTCGAGACCAAAAAATATGTTCAAACCTTGGCATCGAAATATTCTTTAATTTAATAGCAGAGGTACTCGAGAAAAGATTTTTCACACTTTCATGATGAACCCATTTATACGACATTTGAAAGTATTCTATTTTCAAACAAAACACTATAAAAAATATGTATGACGTTAATTTTGCCATAAAAATTATTTTTGAAACACTTTTCATAACTAAAGTCACAAAAAATTTGGATTTTTGTATGGGAGCCATGTCTGTATGCTTCCTCAATGCCGTGAAACTTTGTACAGGTTATTTTTTTCACAAAAAAATAACATTCGGAGAGTTTGGAGAAATTTCAACCAAAATTAAGAGTACCTCCCATACAAAATATTTGTTTTTGAGCCAAAAATTGAAAATTTTGTATGGGAGCCCATATAATTCATTTGCGGAGTAATTTTGACGATGACGGGACTGCGTGGAGTTTGGCGGAGATGACATACAAACTCTGTGTGTACGAGGGTAACAGCACATCTAACCAGTAAACCTTTCAATATGTTAGACTCCGATTGTGTAAGTCTATCATTATTACGGCTACTAAGATGTTCGTTTGGACAAAATAAATCTATGAACAGCAAAGAATGCTGTTGCACTCATACACACAGCATTTGCATGTTATCTCCGCCGAACTCCGCACAGTCCCGCCATCGACAAAATTGCTCCGCAAATGAGTTATATGGGACCCCCAACTTTGATTAAAATCTCTTCAAACTTTCAGAATGTCATTTATTTGTGTAAAAAATAGTCTGTGCAAAGTTTCACGTCATTAAGGTAGCATACAGGCATGGCTCCCATACAAAAATTCAATTTTTGCGGTTTTTTCAAGGAAACTGTATCAAAAATTGATTGTATCTCAAAACTAACATCGGATTCGGTTTTCTCATGCCAAAAAACCCCCCCATACATATTTTTGAGTGTTTAAGTATGACTTTTAGTCGAAAATTGGACTCTTTTTCCTAGGTATCACTCCAGGCATGACATTTTTTTCCATCAACCAAAGTCGCTCAAAATCTAATGATTTCTATTCGTCGGGACCCTCAATCATCCTGTAAAGTCAGATTTTGAATTAGGATTCTAAGATGAGCGCAATCTTGCTAACAAATTTTGCGTACGACGTACAACGTACGACGTACAGATTAACAAAAACAATGCTCAAAACGGCCTGATTCGGGTTCTCTGACCTCAGAAACGTCCAGAAAACATGTTTCTGAAGTTTTCAAAATTTTGACCGATTACAATACTTTTCACCTTACACTATGTGTGCGGAAAAGTAAAAGCACGATCAACATATAAAATACATACCGAGCATTAGAGACTTGTAAAAAGTACTGCTTGAAATTGGGATTGATTGACTTGCCACTGAGCGTTAATGCTAATTTTATGTTGCCCAAAGAATCAATGGCCTGACGTTCGAATGCCGCTAGCATTTTTTCCATTTCATGTTTCCAGTCCATTGTTGGCATTTCCATCTAAATTTAAAATATAAGAAACATCAATTCCATTGAGTGTATGCTGTTGTATCAGATGCCAAATTCGATTCTATGAAAGTGATTTGTTGGTTATGTTTGCTTCTCTATAAGCTGATGCTATTCCTACCTTAATCAAATTCCGATCAATGTAATTTTTCTTCCAAAAATTCTATGAATTTCAATCGAATTAAAGTGTTTGTTCGGTAAAATGCGACGATCAGTATTTTTGAGTTTGAATCCGATTTTTTTTGTGATCAAATATTATTTAGTTTGATAGTGTGCAGAATCAATCGCCGATAGCCTGTTATGTGCAAAACAAAATGTGCCATACCAAGCAATTTAATGTGTGACAGTGTGTGCTGTCAAATTGTCGCCACCTTCAATTTGCTTTGCGACGAATTTAAATCGTTGCTGTTACTTCTGAAGTTCCTTCTCTGTGTATGGCTAAAACGTTTCGGCTTAGAACTTAT
>NW_022200149.1:0-1855 GCF_009176525.2 Contarinia nasturtii | reverse complement strand
GGATATGGGACGCATGTACACGCTGGTGTCTCGCATCAGCGGGGGATTAACAGAACTAATAAGCGCATATCAAGAACACATTTACAAAAGAGGTGTGGAAGTGATTGCCCAGAGTGCTGATATTGCAATAAACGTAAGTCAACCGCAAATTTATGATTTTAATAATCAAATCGCAAAATTGAAAGTTCAAAACTAAAAAATTTATTTTAAAATTACAAATCTTTTACTCAAAGAATCCACTAGAAAACTGAATCTGACATTAGTTTTACGATACAAATAATTTTTTGAAGCACTTTTCATACAAAAACTACTAAAAATGGGAATTTTTGAATCACAGCCATGCCTATATGATATCGTAAAAATGTGAAAATTTGCATAGGTTATTGTTTTCACAAAAAGTTAACATTCTGAAAGTTTGAAGAAATTTCAATGCATATAATACATCTTCTCATACAAATTTCGTTTTTGAGCGAAAAATCTAAAATTTTGTTTGTTATTTTTGTGTTATCAGAGTTGGTAAATGCACCTCACAAGTGCGCGCCCTTACAAGTTGTGTGCAACTCTTCTTGGGTGCGCGCACCCGATTCCATATAAATGTTGGGTGCGCGCACTTGGAATTTTTTTCGTGCTTATTTCAATATAAAGAATTGAAAAAAATGTATTTTTTACTTAAATCTTTCCATTTTTTATTAGGTCATCTTCAATATATCAATACAAAATACTGTCAAATTGTGTTTCTTATATATTTTGACAGCTACAAGTAGCCGCCTGCTGGTTGTCTTTTGAACCACGTTGCTTTACATGTAAACAGTTTTTGCATGTGAAAAAATTCAAAATGGAAAAAATTAAGTAAAAAATACATTTTTGACGATTTTTTTTATTGAAATAAGCAAGAAAAAAATTCCAAGTGCGCGCACCCAACATTTATATGGAATCAGGTGCGCGCACCCAAGAAGAGTTGCACACAACTTATAAGGGCGCGCACTCGTGAGGTGCATTTACCAACTCTGTGTGTTATAAAAACAACCTGTGCAAAGTTTCCGCTCATTACGATATCATTCAGGCATGGCTTCCATGCAAAAATTCAATTTTTTTGAAATTTTTGTATGAAAAGTGTGTCGAAAGTTATTTGTATCGCAAAACTAACGTCATATTCGGTTTTCTCGTACCCAAAAACCCCCCAATACACATTTTTGAGTGTTTAAGAATACATTAAATATCACTTTTGGAAGAAAAATTGAATTTTTCCCATGGATGGCCATGGGCATCTCTCCAGACATGACACTTCACTCTGTCAACCAAAGTTGCTCAACATGTAATGGTTCCTATTCCTCGGCACCCCCAATCATCCTGGGAAGTCAGATTTTGAATTACTTTTCTTGTTTGAAAGTTATCGTGTTAACAAATTTTTGCGTACAGGGTACAGCGTACAGCGTAGAGCGTACAGGGTACCACGCACATACATTCGGACATCGAAAAAACGCTAGATTCGTGTTCCCTGGTTCCTAAAACACCCAGAAAACATGTTTTTTGAGGGTGTTAATTTTTCGACCGATTCCAATACTTTACCTTACACACTAGGTGTGTGCGGAAAAGTAAAAACAACATTTATTTCTTTACAGGATCCGAAATCATACGTGCAAATCATGCTTAACGTGCATAAAAGATACAAGATTCTCGTATCGGTATCCTTCAAAAATGATTCCGGATTTGGGACTGCTTTTGACAAGGCATGTGAAAAATTCATAAACTCAAATGCAGTCACAACGAACAGCAAAAGTTCAAGCAAAAGCCCCGAACTATTGGCAAGGTACTGTGATTTATTGTTGAAAAAATCGAGCAAAAATCCCGAAGA
>NW_022200148.1:0-3451 GCF_009176525.2 Contarinia nasturtii | reverse complement strand
ATGTATTTCTACTGTTTTAATTTAACATTTTAACGCAGTTTAATCGATTCATTATGATTTTGCCAAACTGTGACGGCCATATTGTCACAAACTTCGATTAGTACTCGGAATACGCATTAGAGGTGTTGTTAGTTACAAGGTTTATATAGGAAATCCTATACCATGATCGGGCTTCGATCATATTCGATGGAATTTCGTCGGTTTTTGAGTCGGAAGCAATTCTATCAATTCTATCTATTTTTCTATGTATCAATGTTTTTTCATACAAGCGGCTCACTACTGGCGAGTTTTAATTTCCGATCGAAATCGAAATTGAAGACTTATACTAATCAGTAATATAAAACACCCGATGTTCATAATTTTAAAAAATTCTTCACTTCGAACTGTTCTTCTGAAAATGTCCAAATCAGAGGATATAAATCTTTTTAAATTTCCATATGCCGTTATAAATTGAAAAAATACGCCTCTGTCAATTTGATGAAGAGCCTTCATTGAAGACAGTGAAAGCTCAAATAGTTCTACGTAAGATTGTGCGTAATGAATCCTTAATCCTTCTTAATTAAGAAATAATTTTCTTTTTTATTTTTATTTTAATTTTTTAATTTTAATTTAAAGACCAATGAAATCATTTATCCCGTTGAAATAATTTTAAAGTCAAAACATTCGAACGATATAACGTTCGTTTGACCATATAGACCATATACACAACTACATACACACGAGGTGTGTTGTACGAACTGTCAAAAATAGAAACGTCAAACTAATTTTTTTTATCAATATTCGTCATCGTCGAATTTATGCAATTTATTTGAAAAGAAAAAAAAACTAATTTCAATCCAGTTCCATTTATTGCTGTTGTGATTACGATTTATTGAATAAACTACGTGTAAATTTTTGTTGTTCAGTGAGATTTGATTGAATATATAGAATGGATAAGGTTACTGAATTCCACTACACATCATTGCCAGAAGATTCGATTTATGTAAAACCGTTTCGCATGTATTATGTACAAAATGGCATGAAAAAGTCATGGGATTTATTAAAAGTGCACGACAGTGTGGCAATAATTATTCTAAACAAGACACGAAATACATTGGTTTTTGTACGTCAATTTCGACCGGGTAAGAATCGATAGAGAGAAGAAACAACAACGTTCCAATTCATACAATGTCATCTAATTTTAATACGAAATTTTTTGTTTCAGCTGTTTATCATTCGATAATATCAACAGATCCCGAACATTTGACAGCGTCATCAGAAATTTTATTGGAAAAATATCCAGTTAGTTTGGCCTTTA
Organism: Contarinia nasturtii; assembly: GCF_009176525.2. NCBI lineage: Eukaryota > Metazoa > Arthropoda > Insecta > Diptera > Cecidomyiidae > Contarinia > Contarinia nasturtii. Next base: position 2,154 of record NW_022200148.1, on the reverse strand, counting down.
CGAATGAATTGTGCGCTGGTATTGTTGATAAGTCAAAATCGCTCATTGAAATTGCAAAAGAAGAAATTCTTGAGGAATGCGGTTACAATGTGCCAATTGAACGAATTGAGCTTGTTATGACTTATAGGCAAGTATAAACATTTTAGCAATTCATTTCGAAAATGAATTGTAATTTTTCGTGTTTTGTTTTGTTTTCTTTAGGTCTGGCGTTGGAACAAGTGGATCTTTACAAACGTTGTATTATTGCGAAGTGACGGATTCCGATAAAGCGAATAGCGGCGGCGGAGTTGACGACGAAATTATTGACGTAATTGAATTAACGCTAGATGAATGCCGTGACATGTTAAAACAAGGAGCTAATAATAATGCACCACCAAGCTGTTTATTCGGCATCAGCTGGTTTTTTGCAAACAAAGCTAATTCAAAATGATAATTTAAAAACAATGTGCCATCTCAGTTTTTCGTTAGAAAAACCAAAGGGTGATACGTATTCAAATTTGTTCCATTTTATTATCTGCCATTGTGAACCTCATTCGCATAATACAAATAAAATTCCATTTTTTAGAGTATGCAACACCTTTTATCTATTCAAATTTATCGTCTTCAATCTGTTCATTTAGAATGAGAAATTACATGTCTTCGGAGAAAATGTTTTTGTTATGAATAAGCTATAAAATGCACTGTAAATATTTACATATATAATTGAAATAAATTTCCAAATCAAATATTGATCAACACTTCATATATCGATTCGATTCTTTCGCTGCTACTCTTTATATTTATATAAATGAAATCCATGTGTTTTTTTTGCTCGGCTTTTTCAGTCAAGCATGAAATATCACCTTTCATCATTTAATCATTTCAGTGCAATGATAAACTTTTGGAGAGACTAAACAAATATATTCATTTGTTTTTCGTGATAAGTTCTTGTGTTTCACTGTTGAATTCATTTTAGTTTTAACGTTACATTTTATCGAAAAACTTGTAAAAATGGAATGCTATTGTGGACACTACTACTGCAAAAATTGCCGAATCGATTGGCTTCAGACTACGCAAGAACCGAGCGTGAATGAAAAATGCAAATCATGTCCTAATGACGTGAATCCATATGGAATGGTTAGAAATAAATATATTTAATTGGACCATGTAACATGGTTCATGTTCCGCGTTCATACAATCATTGATTTTTTTTCGACACAGGAAAAATTGAAAACCGACGATAAATTGAACTATAACATTACATATATTTGCACGAATGATGCATGCCGTGTCAGATGGACGGAAGACAATCTCGAAGAGCCAAATACCATGGGATCCTGCACCACTTGTGGTACAAAAAACATTCAGCCATATATGCAGGTAAATTGAGACACAAAAACTTTTTTCTCAAATTTTTAACGGAAATTCTATTTTCAAATTGCAGCAAGTGCAAGTGATCAAAAAACAGTAGAAGACCCAGAAGTTGGGGAATGTTGCTAAAAGTCCCTATTTAAAATCGATTGAAAATGAATCATTTGAAAAGAATGTTGAATTTGTAATTTAAACAATATTTTTGAACTGAGATAAAAACAATTTGCATTTTTTCAAACAAACAAAATCAAATTATTATCAGAAGATTTTTTCAGATATTCTGTCGTCTGAAGACAAACCAATTTTGTTTAGTCTACCTTTATATCCGTACGAAAAATTTATTTTTCGATTCAAGTCTTTGCTTATCTTTCTGATTTTAAAAGAGAATATTCTCGATAAAGGAGCACAGTGAACGAAAGTGAACATATTACATTTCTGCGATAATTGGCAAACATAAATAAATCGAAGTTTAATGAGTAATCGAAATGATTTATAGAAATTTTTTGATTAAACACATTCCCTTGTATAATGATTGTTCAGCACATTGACATTTTTGTTGTTTTTAAACGATAAAATAGCTATAAATTCGCTTGTCTTTTGATTTTTTTCGAACATTTTCTCTTCAATCAGTGAACGTTTAAGTAGTCAAACAATTTTTGTTCATTAAAGTCACACGATTTATTGCAACGAAATGTGTTTTAAAGCACATTATATTTGCTACGGATGTGGCAGCCAATGCTATAGAGTCAATCATATCAAGGGTGAACTTGAAGAATGTCCATGCTGTAGTAAAATCAATCCACC
>NW_022200147.1:0-2634 GCF_009176525.2 Contarinia nasturtii | reverse complement strand
TCATTGAAAGCACAGCATATTTATTCAAAAATGATGCATTTGTTTTCATGATTTGCCCCTAGACAAATTGGAAATAAATAGGCGCTTTTGATATTTCATTTTATCTAGCAGTCGCTAATTCTTGTAATAAAATGAAGTCCACATTTGTGTACTATAGTGAATGTATGAATTTTTTGTTTGTAAATGTAAGTAGAAATTTCAATCAAAAAATAAGGGTACTCACATTTTTTGTATTATTTTTTTAGATTTTTGTATGGAAAGTGTATCAAAATTTCATCGTATCACAAAATAAATGACAGTTTCGGTTTTCTGATACCAAAAAACCTCGACTACACAATTTTCAAAAATAAATATATTAAATGGCGGTAAATTTCACTATTCTGAAAAAAAAAACTATTTTTGAATGTAGTGTATGGTTGTATATAATAACAAATCGCTAAACCAGAGAAACCAATGGTCATGCCGTAATCTCAGGACTGCTCCCCCCCCCATCATGAATGGTAGGTCTTATGATTCGCACAAAATCACTGTCGCACAGTGCTTTTAAATAGAAGGTAAAAGTTATGTATCGTTTGCAATTACACCAATTATTATTTTGGTTTCATTCATTGGTGACTGATTTATTAATTAATGGTGATTTATTTTATGTTTCTTTTCTTTCTTTTTTTTTCTGATTCAGTGGCCTTGGCAACCAGTACTATTCAATAGTAAGCATATTAATGTTTTTCTTTTCACAGTGATCAGCGATCTCAACTACTACTACTACTACCAAATCTCAAATTTAAGCAATGTTGTTGGTCATTGATTTTGCGCTTAAACTATACACTTTCTTTGATAATTTCATTTTTCATTCTGTTCCATTTCCTAATAGCTATTGATTCATTTCCATTTTTTTCATTCTTTTCTTCTGATCAACTCTAGGTAAAAGTTATGTAAGCATAAAAATAAAACCTCTTTTCTTCACGTTTTATTTCTTTTATTTCAATATGCCTTTTGACAATAATTGATTTCTATTTTATATCATCCTTAATGATGTATGATATTTGAAGTATAGTCGCAATAAACCTCGTACAAATTGGACATTTGAATTGAAAACAGGCTGATTGAAAGTAACCTGTTTAAGCTGCAATTTGTTTCGATGGACGTGACAATTCTTCCAAAGCTCTCATTTCCTCTGAAAATATTATATTTAATAAAAATAAAAAATGTCATACTTCACAGTGGTATTGACTACCTTCGTAATTCTTCTTTTTTTCGATTGCAAGCTGTGCATCACGGATTATTTTTCTTTCAGCTTCAAGCTTGCGATTGATGGTTTCTTTCTTAGACAATCGATTATGATGATAAGCACCATACAAGATGCCAGCTGTTAATAATGACCAACGACCAAACTGAAAATGAATAAAATATAAATCATTAATATGTTATATAAGCACTGAATCTGAACCAATCTGAACTTTTTATATGTATAAATAAATTTGAATAGTTTGTTTTTTAAACACATATAATTATACTCACACGAATCAATGGTGAAACATTCACCGGTGGTGGAAGGGCAGCTGATGATGACATATTTTCTAGCTCAATTGGTTTCGATTAAGTGAAATAATGAAAACTGATCTCTATCAGGTTATGAAAAATAATTTATGTGTGTGACAGTAAAATTTTACCACCAGATGGCTGAATTTTTACAGATGTAATTTTTTTTTGTGCGGCAAAAATTAACAGTAGATATTGTACTGACATTTACATTAAAACTCAAACGCTTGTCATTGTCTTTCGATTACAAACATAACATTTCACGGTCTTATGTTTGTTGTGTAAAACCGTTGCGTGCACCGATGTCGGAAAAATGCAAAATTGGAAATTTTTAAAAAGTGTACCTAATTAGGACACCTCTCCTCATCTTTCACTGATTGACCTCAAAAACGATGCAGAATCATAATTTGGTTATTAATCTTTCATATTTTGTTCATATCGGGAATTCAAAAAGTCCATATTTGCATGAAATATTGAGAGCGCAAATTGAACCCGTACTTTTTTGCCAGATGGTATAATTTTCATATTCCCATTTGAATGAAAACTTTCAATGTGGTAATGTTGAAAACTCTGCTCCGATAGAAATTTTCTATTTTTTACCCCAAACATACAGCCCAAAGGATTTTTCGAAATTCACCCTGCTTCGTGAGACCCTGTAATTACAAAATCGTCGGCATTCAAATTGTAAGATTTTTGTAATAAAGGACTTGAGAGTGTTGCTTGATGTGCAGATGAATTTCAAATCACTAATTTAGCAAAAATTCTACAGCAAAGATTTTGTCGATCCATGGAAAATAAAACGTGTTTATTTTACATTTGTGTTGCCAATCATCGAGTATGGATGAAAAAGAGTAGACATTTGGAATCCACACTATAACAATATGTGAAAGAGAATAAAATCAATACAAAAAACAATGGAACAGTTGCGAGTACCAAAATATGAGCATAGACTGCTGTTTCTACAAATGATTACGCTTGAGGAGAGACATAAGATGGCGAAGGTGTCTTTCATCTTCAAAATTATTCACGGAGATATGAATCGACTCGTATATTGGGTGTGCCAATTAATTTTAAAGGATTTTTGTGTGAAAAGAT
>NW_022200146.1:0-3705 GCF_009176525.2 Contarinia nasturtii | reverse complement strand
GTGAATAGTAAATTAATTTGAAACAAAACGAATCACAATGGAATTTTGTTTTCTGGATCTAACCGAAACAATCACTAAAAATAACGCCGAGATATAAAGGTGAATCATTCAAATGAAGCCAAATAAAGTTATTTAGAAATGAAGGAAAAAGTCATGCGAATGACATTGAATTGAATTAAACAAAACAGCAATTCTAGCAAATACATTCAAATAAACTCAAAAATATGAGAAGACATTTTAAAAAAAAGAGAGTTCTATACGAATACATGTCATGGGATCAAAAAAATACGGAGTATATGCACCACAAAACACCGAGCGCGTAATTCGACGTATACAAGTCAATGTGGGAAAATAAATCATTCTTACAATACATGAATCGAAACAATACCGCAAAATTATAAAACCCTGCGCAAAAGGTCTTCCGAAAGGGGCACACGAAAAGGAGTATACAACAGAGCGTGTGAGAGTATTGTGAATAAAACAGCATTGAGATCGATACATTTGTAACACACGAACGGAAAGATCGAATTCCATCACACACGACATCGCTAACTTGGTGTACTGAGAGAGAGACTGAAAATGTGCACGAGCATCGAAACGGAGTGAATAAGAGGGAGAGCGCGTTAACAGAGAGTATAGCGTCATTTTTGTGTTGATGGGTGAGTGTGCGATGGGAAGGAAGAGAGAGAAAGGAAACAAGCAAGACGTCAATAGAATTTCATTTTGATCAATCGACACAAAACAAAATCAAATGAGTTGGTGTTCAAAGGAAAATCCATAAAAATGTTTTCATAAATTCGCGTTAGTAAATCGAACGACACAAACACAACGAAATGTGCAACAGACATTTTCAATAAATAAGATTGGAACCTGGTGAAATTATGGTTTCATTTGATGTTGTATCATTGCGAATGCACCATTAGATAAAATAAAAGACGTTTTAATTGAGAGATGGAGTGAGATATCAGAGCACATAACACTTGACCAAAATGAATTCCTTGAAATGATTTCAATATGCACGAATAATTGTTATTTTGCATTTGAACCGCTTAGAATAAAAGTAGTGAATGAGAAAAAGTGAAAATAAAAGTCGAACATAAAGTTTTTTTTGTATGGATTTTGTCTATGTATATAAAAAAACTTTATGTTCGACTTTTATTTTCACTTTTTCTCATTCACTACTTTTATTATAATAAGCGATTCATTTGGGGGTCAGTGTTATAAACAATTCTATGGCACTCCGATAAGCGCACCGATCTCACCTATTCTTGTAGAACTACTCATGGATAGTATTTTGGACAAAGCACAAAGAATTTTGAATGAACACTCCTTAGTTGTGAGAATTATCAAGAGTACACGATCTGTTTCTGGTTTTACCGGAAACTATCCTTGATTTTATATTCGATGTGTTTAACAGTATTGAAGATCGTATACAATTTACTTTTCGAGAGGGAACGTGAACATCGGCTGCCATTCTTAGATATGGAGGTTTTTAGAGATGATATTAATATGTGCTTTTATACTAAATGGTACAAAAAACCAGTCGCATCGGGACGTCTACTTAATTTTAATTCAATTCACTCTCTGAACCAAAAACTAAGTACTGCGAAAGGTTTAATCGATAGAGTAATCAAACTTAGTGACAATCGTTTCATTTGTGAAAACAAGACTACTATCAGAACTATTCTTTCTAATAACGATTTTCCAATACAATTGACTTATCGTTTACTGAACAGATACTGATCAACCGTTTCAACTCTCAATCGGATGTGACTTTAAAAACAAATGATGTGAGTCTTAAATCTTATTTCTCCATTCCATATGTGCCACATGTATCACAAACAAGTGCAAAATCAATCCAATCGTCTTCCAACATGATAAAGATTGCTTTTAAAAACATTAGAAGTGTTGGAAATTTATATTCAAAATTGAAAGAAAAACAAAATCACCTTGATGCATCGAACATTGTTTATGAAATTACTTGTTTTACCTGTGGAAATACATTAGAACTACTTCACAGAAATTATCCAAACGTACTGGGCAACATAACAATGACTGTTTGCGGAATAACACAGGATGCAGTACTCTGGCACACCATTCAATTACACTCAATCATCAATTCGATTTTGAAAATGCTCGTATTTTAGAGCGAGAAAATAATTATCGTAAGAGAATGCTACTGGAAGAAATCCACATTAAATCATGTAGGAATTGTGTTAATTCGAAAAGCGTAGAATCAAAGAATATTAGTGATGTATTTACGAATCTCTTTAATATTTTAAATTGATATGTCCTCTTCATGCATACCGCATAAATTTGTTATTTGTAAATTGGTACTACTTGTTTAAGAGGTTTTTTTCTCTCTTATTTATGCATATACGTCAAACACATTGATTAAAGTGATATGGGATTGCGCATGGAAAATTCTTGAGTTTACTTATAATTACGAATTAATCAGATATTTTGTTACTTTTTCTTAAAATAAAATGTATTTCATAAATGTATCTGAATAAGGAAGGAAGCATTTTGACACAATTAATAAACACAGTGTAGTAAGTAACTCAATTTAATTTTAAGTTTGATTTTGGTATTTCGCTATATTTAATTTGGTTTGATTGTATGGATTGTTCTAGAACTTGAGAAAGAATCCACCCAGATTCGAAACGTCGGCAATCACCGCAAATAAATTAATTTAAACCATCAGACTGTTTAGGCGTTCTTTTATTTATCAACGTAATTCATATAATTCCATCTAGTACAAAAATAATTCCAAATAATTCCATATAGTTCAAATACTAGTATAATATTGCAGATGATTTAAATTAGATGTTTATATATTATAATAATATTCAAATTATTTTATTCATATCACCTCATTTATTTTATTTTATTTTGTTGCTTAAAATTTAATGTTTAAGTAGTTTTCTCTCTGGTGTTATACGTGCGCGCGTTCATATAAGTAATTCAGCGTTTCAGCGATCTGTCAAGTGTCAACATACATATTTTGTTTGATAAACGTCAAAGATAAACGAGAAATATTAAAAAATGGAAATAACACACGAAAATTATCTATTTTGGACAATTATTGAGAAGGATATGCAAATGGAAATATCATCACATATAAAAAATGTTTTTTTGTAAGTTTTTTACTCGAAAAATCATTTGTTTTAATCATTAATAGTGTTTATTATTTGTATTAGCTTTAACCGGTTTGGAAATGCACCTTTATTCATGGAAATAACTGGCGATGATATTGAAAGCATTGAGAATTTTGTTCGAGAGATTTTACCCGACGCACTGGAAAACGCACTAAATGAAAACAACCAAACATACAACAAGGAACAAATGTCTTGTTTTTTTTTTGGAGCATTTACTACAAAACCATCAATTTTCGCATTTTTACCCGATGAACAGGAAGCTATTAAGTCGTTGATCGCGTGCGTTTGAAAAACAGTGAGCAAAAGAGGTGTATTGCACTACATGGAACCAGATGAACGTGGAAATGAAAGCAACTTATTTATGTCAGTTTTTGGTTTCATTTTTGGGGCAAAAAAGAGTGCTTTGAATAGTTTTACATTGTTCGAATTCAATGATAATTGTGAAAATATTGGCTGCACTACAACACCACCACTTAATATAGTAACAGAAACGGAAGTCAAAATTGTAATAAGTTATAAACTGACACGGATGATTTTAAATTAATTT
>NW_022200145.1:0-1638 GCF_009176525.2 Contarinia nasturtii | reverse complement strand
CTATTGCACGATCTATAACCGCATTAAATAGAAGAGGTGATAAAGGATCACCTTGCAAAACGCCCTTTTTAATATTGAGAATAGTGTTTACCGAATCATATTGTAACATAGTCTTTGAATTTGTGTACAGCAACCGAACATAGGAGTTAAACGGTTTTGGGCACCGAAGCGCCGTAATGGTCTCGACTATAGTTTTATGCCTCACTGAATCAAAAGCCTTACGCAAGTCTAAAGTTGCAATATGCACTTCCTTCCTAGCCATTCGTGCATCAGATAGAATGGTGGATACTATTGAAATATTCTCCAGTGTTCCATCACAATCAATGAAAGCCCTCTGACATGGATTGAAAGTTGTCGCTTTTTTGAAACGACACGCTAATATTTTATGCAACTGTCTGATGGTTACAGAAGTTATGGATAGAGGTCTTGTATCCCCTGGTGTAATGTTACCCGAGCCTTTAGGAATTAAAACAGTTCTCGCACGCTTCATATCGTCTTCAAGACTGCCAGTTATTAGGATGAGATTATAAAAAAGAGATCTAACTTTAACGCAAACTCCGCGCCAATTCGCAACAGTAACTCCATCTGGCCCAGCTGCTGAATCGATGTCCAGCTCACTGTTCCTGATGTCATCATCCGAAATAGGCGCCCAAACACCCTTTAAATGGACGTTTTCCTCATACGTTAAATCTTCACCCTCCTCAACCAATTCTTCATCCGTATTGTCTTCAAAAATATGTCGCCAAAAAGCTACGACTTCCTCCTTTGATGGCATGTTGGTATCAGTTGTGCCATCTTGCAGTACTCGCTGTACGGCACTGCGGAAGTTCTTCTTGTACAACTTTTGGATAATCGCATATTCCTGTCTTCTTCTTCTTTTCCTAGAGCCCGTTAGTGTAACATTATTTCGCTTCCCATACGAGATACCACGAGGAAATCTAGCATGTTTAAACACTGATTTTATCCATTTGGATAAACTATTATTTTCGAGAGGTTCATTACTTAGAATCTTATTTGCAAGAGCTATCAATTGTTGAGTGCTAGTCAGAGTGTTCCCCTCAAGTTCTCTCATCAGACACTTGACTTGATTTATAAGGGCCTCCTTATACTCATCGATTTGATCCATGCCAACGTCAACTACTGGCTGAGTACTCCCGTCAAGACTCCCACTCGCAATATCTGGAGCTTGATCAATTACTTGGGCCTCTTGTTGTTCAACTTCAACAAGGACTTCCTCATCAATATCCTCATCAACAGATGCCGGCGCATTGCTAAGGCTTACCACCTTATCTTTATAGTCATTCAACTTTCGTCTAGACTTGATCGAATCTAACGATCTGCGCGGAAACTTTCTTGCCAAATGTTGATTCATATAACGAACACCTTCTCTTAATGCTTTAACCTCCTCGGCAACCATCCTATCTTCCTCCTCCTGACCCCATCTTGGTTTTGATCTTTCAACATCTATTCTCGAATTATATTCCACTGGATGTGCTAATCTTATGTGCTGGCTCAAACCAACCTTAGTCATAAATGGACGTTGGCAGAACTCACATATAAACATCTCTCTCTCACCTGCCTGATTGGTTATAGCCTCATTCTGAGGAACAAGGTCATTGACGACCATCCGAATCGAGC
>NW_022200144.1:0-1563 GCF_009176525.2 Contarinia nasturtii | reverse complement strand
CAAGTACCGATCCAAATTCATCCTTCATATTTGTTGCCGTCGCTTCCACGTTCTTTCGCTCACATTTCGTTTTGGCCCAAGCCATACAGGCATTGACAACCACCGATGAGCTGCACTTCGGCAACACCAATTTCAGTATTTCGCCCAATGTCTCCTGGGTGCATTCCAAAAACTCGGTGGATTTCATCACTCCTTCTGGATTCTGTTTGATCTTTTGTCCGCAGAATTTTACGACTTTTCCCAATTCCAGCCGAAGCGCCAATTCATACCCTTTCGACATATTATTGATAGTTAGCATCTTTTGTAACGCTTTTTCGCAAAGAGCCAACCCGTCAGCCACTTGATATCGGTTACACAAATTCGTCACCGTGAAGATGTTTTCAAGTGTTAATATAACATTGCTGCCATAAAAGAACTGCAAAAACTCTGTCAATGCGTCGAGAGATGTGTCAGCCATTTGAACGTCGAGTTCGTTTTTCATTGGGCCATTAAACATGAGCTCAAATACAGGGCTAGCAGCAGACAGAATGATTTTATGGGCTGGAACATATACGGAATGATCGTCACCGATAGTAACCACCAAATTAACATCGGCTGTCATCGAGTTTAGGTACAGCTTCTCACCAATTTTCAGTAGTAAATTGTTGTTTCCATTGAACGATTTGGCACTCATTGTAAATGGATGGTTTTGAACTTGGCGTCAAAATGTGTTGAAAAAGACAATGGTTTTGGTGTCAAAATGGGTAGAAAGAGACTGCAATGTGGGGAAATGAAAAAATTAACTTTAATAATTAATTAAGACGAAGATATTCATGGAAATTTCTTCAAAATTGAATTGAAAATCTTCCATTCACCCTTTTTGTCAATTTGATCTTCAGATTTTTGGTCAACAACCGTTGAATGCACCCAAATGGATAATCCTATTAAATCTGCTGACGCTACGGAATAAGAAAGTGAGTCAGTCTATTGCTTTCACTTTTTCAAAGCAATCATACATAGGTTCTGACACTGGAAAACCTGGGGTAGTCATGGCCGACAATCGGTAGAGGTTCCAACTAAAAATCCTCAATCGATTTCAATTTGCCAGCCGAAATTTTTTTTTTCCTAGTGTTAAGGTTCTGAGGTATTGAGGAATGGTTCCTAAACGATATGAGTGTCAATCCGACCTATTCGATCGATATCAGAACCCATGCCATCAGAGATAAGTACTTACTTTTGCTGTGTTTATTCTCCAAAAAATAACTTTTCGATAATAATGCTTCAAATGTTTAAAATGTTAAATGATATGAATTGATCCAAAAATGTAATCGAAATAGAGACCGAAAAAATGTTTATTTTAATTCTTGGTCAATCAATAGCTGATGACAAAATGACTCTTATTGTACAGTTACGGCCACTTTCTTATTCTTCTTTTCCTTCAAGCTTTGACAGATCACCACTGAACGAATGAACGAAGACACCGTTGGATGCGTTCAATAGATAGTTGTAATTTTCAACAAACCGCTAAACTTTAATCATACAAAACTCCAAACTCTGAATCATTAAATATGAGACCGTTAGAAA
>NW_022200143.1:0-1550 GCF_009176525.2 Contarinia nasturtii | reverse complement strand
AATATTTTCGAATTCCAATCCTAGAAATTATTTCCATTTTCAAGAAAATATCAATGTATTTTATTTCTGAGGAATTAGTTCCTGGTTGAATTAGTTTCCTAGAAATTATTTCCTATTTTGAATATTTTTACTCTACATGCAGATTTTGATACATTTTTCAATATAGAATAATTAATTAGGTTTTACTACTATGAAATCGCTATTCTAGTATGATAGTATTATGCTAGGGGCTCGGAACATGAAAAAAAATCAAAATAAACACAGTTTTGACAATTTTGTATGAATTCGGTGTATAAATGGAAAATATAAAGAATATTTTGAATATTTCTCATATTTACGTAATTATTTGTCATTATTCAGCTCGTATATGGCACCGATGTAAACACAACACAAAATAAAATTAATAGTCGTTGTTTTTATTATAATATAAAAAGAGATTTTAGGCTAAAAAACTTATATTTCTTTGATAAAAAAATAATTTGACTGAAGAACAACAAAAATGTATAGGTAAAAGTGTTCTTAGCTTGTGTGATTTTATAAATAACATTCCACAAAATGACATACTTCATTTGCCGCCATTTTCATATTTACGATAATCAAAATATTGGGAATATTCATGATTATTCACAGTATTGTTCACACTCAAAATGTACCAATATTCGTGAATATGGTGATTATTATTGTTTAAACTCAAACTATTTCAATATTTCTGATTATGTGTGTTTTTTCGTCAATAAAAAATACTTCCGAGCCCCTAGGTATTATGATAGTAGTATGATCTCTTGTTTACACTCTCGCTGATTTCCATTTTCAACTAATGTTATCGTTCATATGTCATTGAGAAACTATAGTTTTATATGAAACCTGTATATAGAGCCAAAAGTAGCGGGCACAGTTTGTGTGCCTATAAAAAATGTAGGCAACTGGGTTGGTATGTAGATTAAAGAGAAAGTGAAAATAAAAGTCAATCATAAAGTGAGTGAAAATAAAAGGCAAACACAATTTTTATTTTCACTTTTTTTCTAGATTGAGTATTATTTTCATAGCACTTTATGATTTAGATTTTTTAACTTTCTACCATTATCTACTTTTATTCTAAGCGTTTCATATGTAGAGAAGATACACGTACATATGTAGGGCTCGATCATGTCATTTCATTTTGTTTATGTCAAATTCAAATCCAAAAGGCAAACATTAAATCTTGTTCATTTTTTTATTTATGAAAATGTTTTTTATCGTCCATAGTATAAAATGTCTTTTAATCGTAATATTCTACAAAACCGGTACTTCCGCATTCATTTTCAGTTAAACACTCGTATCTCTTTATCTACGGGTGTTTGACAGACAGGACATTTTGGTTTGGTTACATTTTCGTCCATGGTTTGTTCAAAGATATCATCAGGAATTCGACGAAAGTGAGTCATTTTCCACAAAATCCAACATTGCTCACAAGTGTGTTGATGACAACATGGTAGAAGTAGAAGGGTTTTTTTCCTACCGCAGCCAATTATGCAGAGCATTTCATCATTATTTGGCTGGATGGGCTGGTC
>NW_022200142.1:0-1000 GCF_009176525.2 Contarinia nasturtii | reverse complement strand
GACTTGAAATCGAAAGAAGCGGTCCCAGCTATAATCGCAACATGTACACACCCACATTTCAAATTGAGATGGCTCGGAGATCAGAAAACTCCAGAAAATCTGGATTTTATTCGTAAATATTTATTCAAAGCAGCGAAAGAGTTTGTACCGACAGATGTTGTTTGTTTTGGATGTGAGCCAAATTCATTTAGTAAAGGTAAAATAGAGGTTTTTTATTGGATTCGTAATGAATTGTTTGGAATTGAACGTAATATGATTTTTTTTTTCGATTTTCAGTCAAAGACAAATCGACCTTTTGCTATGATTTTGATGACACAACACAAGAAACTACATCTTTATCAGTAGAAACCGATATTTTGAATTACTTGCAACTACCTTGTACTGAAAATATAAAAGACTTTGCACAGCTATACCAGTTTTCACTCGTTAAGAAAATGTTCATTAAGTACAACACACCACTGACGTCATCTATCCCCGTCGAACGTCTTTTTTCTTTTGCAGGTATGTTTTGTATTTTAAATTTAAAGAATTCTTTACGAATGAGTGCTATATCAACTCTTTTTTATCAATTAACAGGATTAATCCTTAATCCGAAGCGGCAAACGTTATCCGATAATTTGTTCGAGCACCTTCTAATTCTGAAAGCCAATGACGTAAATTGGGACAAATCAATGACTGAATAAACGCAATTCATCGAGACTGATAAAAATGATCTGAAATTTATTTTTTACAAGTTTTCCATTTTAGTTTGAATATATTTTTGATTGAAAACAAACCAAATATTTTTGTTCCGTTATATTTTGAATAAACGTTTATTTTTGTTCGATAAATTCATATAACTTTTTATCATTATCAAAATCGATTGGCTCAGTTGAAAATAGCCAAAAAAGTTATGGCATTCTAACTAGTAATGGTATCCAACTGTAGGTGCCGTTTGCATGTTTTGACTGTTTCCCCTGATAGTTTTTGCTCAAATTAATCACCGCAGTAAATAAATCAC
>NW_022200141.1:0-1010 GCF_009176525.2 Contarinia nasturtii | reverse complement strand
GTATACGGGCTGGTCGTTATTTGTTTGATTTTCAGTTTTTTCGCGAGTTCTCTAAAGAGGTCGGCTATGAATGCGGGCCCGTTATCGGTCACTATTTCTTCTGGGAATCCGAATCTCAAAATGACATGATTAATAAGGCTATCGGCTGCTGTGCTTGCCGTTTGATCAAAAGTCGGTACAGCTATTGTATATTTCGTTAAATCGTCCGTTGCGATGAAGATGTATGCGTGTCCTTCGGGTGATTTTGGTGATATGGGGCCCTGAAAATCCATATTAACGTGCTCAAATGGTTTTTCTGCTACGCTTGTGATTTGCATGGGTGCTCGAATATTTTTATGTGGTTTTATTCTTAAGCATATCGGACAACTTGCTACAAATTTTTTTATATCGTTTATCATTCCATTCCATTCGTAGATGTTTTTCATGACTGCAGCCATACGTTGTACTCCGATGTGTCCGCCAAGTCTGGTGACATGGTGTTCCTTCATAGCTTGTACGATTTCTTGTGGTGTCGTGAGTCTAATCAAATCGTCCGTGTGGATAATGATGATAATTTGGTAATTTTCGAATTTTTGGGTGAGCAGTAATTTTAGCAAAAATAATGGTTTTGCCTGTAGATCCGTATTGATTGCTATGCGGTGAAACTGATTATCATTTACTTGTGCTACAATTTCATCAACTATTTTTTCGATTTCAGATTGTTGAACCGGCATTGATGCGATTGTGACCATTGAATGTTTATTTCCGTTCGTCATGATTCCCGGTAGCGGTTGACTAGGAGAGTTGGTGATTTTTCTTAGAAGGTCAACGTTTCGTTCGGTTATGATGCTGAAGAGATGTGGATATCCATCGGTTGGTCGTGCAATTCCCGTTACCATTTGGATGCTTGGTGTAATTTTGATGTCCGTTTGTTTGGTATTTTCATCGTGTTTCGGTGGGTCGAATTGTTTTGCCCTGGATCTTGTAATAGCGCGGACCACCTTTGGATTTTCAGCATATTTTTGTAAGTA
>NW_022200140.1:0-1729 GCF_009176525.2 Contarinia nasturtii | reverse complement strand
TTTTTTTTTTGTATCGGTATTATCCGATATAATTGTATATTTTTTCTCATTTCTCTACATACATTTGTATATTTTTTCTCATTTCTCTACATACATTTGTATGTCTTTCTAATTTTTTTTTACAAGTTCCAATATTTTTTCAATTGTTTTTATACCTTTTTTAATTTCAAATAAATTGCCGTCGAAGTGAAGAATCATTGAAATAACGAAAAATGTTTTTTGTCAATATTTTTTTAAATTAATTAGACGCCACAAGAAAGAATACTCCACTGTCTAGCATACGGCCGCGACGAAAAGTGCTATAATGAAGATGTCCGCACATTTTGTTTAACAGTTAATTTTTACAGTCCGCGATGCTATCATTATTTACGATTGAAATTCAACAATAATTTGCCGTCCGTAACAACAATAAGAAACTGGTACTCATCAATAAATTCTTCACCAGGACTTACAACTGAATCGTTTGAGAATCTAAAACAAAAAGCGGAAAAAGTTCATCAAAATACCGGATTAAAAATGCTATGCAATGTAATGATGGATGAGATGAAAATTCGACGTCATGCACAATGGAATGCAGCGGCAATGAAATTTGATGGCTTTGTCGATGTTGGCCGCCAACTGCCAAATCAGGATAGCTTGCCTCTCGCGAATGATGCTCTTGTGTATATGGTCAGTGGAGTAGATGAGGATTTCAGAATTCCGATTGCATATTTTTTACTAAACGGATTGTCAGCTGAAGAGAGAGCAGCTATCACAAACGAAGTACTGTTACGTTTACATGAAATTGGAATAGAAGTTGTGACAATAATATTTGATGGATTACCGGCCAACCTAGCAATTCTGAAAGAGTTTGGTGGTTTATATGCAGAGGGCACCCCATATATTTTTGATCCGATAATCAAAGACAGGAAAATATATGTCATTTTGGATGTAGCACACATGCTCAAGTTATTTCGCAATTGTATTGCATCACGCAATGTTATTGATGCAGACGGTGGCATTATTTCTTGGCAGTATTTTGTTTCACTTTATGAAGAACAAAGAAATCTGTCTTGGAATTTGGGAAATAAACTCACAAAATCCCATATGCTGTGGGACAAACGAAAAATGGCAGTTAGATTGGCAGCAGAAACTCTTAGCGCTAGTGTTGCTGATTCCTTGGAATTTATGAAACAAGAAAGCGATAAATTTCAAGATGTGGACGCCACCGTTAAATTCATTCGAATGGTTAACGATACGTTTGACATAATGAACTCGACCTCGAAGTCCGCCGAAAACGCTGAAGGCTTTAAGAGGCCGATATCAAGTTCAACTGTTGCTGAGCTATTTCAACGTTTTGAAGAAGCCATGCCATATTTCAAAGGTCTCAAAGTAGAAGGAGAACGTAATTCAATTTTTTCATCGGTTTCAAGAACACCTTTCATTGGTTTTTACAATAACATATTGATTTTTATGCACATTTATGAGGAATACGTGGAACAAACAAACAAAATAGAAAGAATCATCGCACATCGCTTTTCCCAAGATTTGCTCGAGTCATTTTTCAGTTCAATACGAGCGATGGGAGGTAATAATTCATTTTAATTTTGCTACTAATAAATTCTTAACATATTTCAAATACGCTTGATTGACTCGCCTTTTCAGGTTACAACGACAACCCCACTGCCCAACAGTTCGAAGCGGCATACCGAAAACTACTGATTCACAATGATGTTGTTTGCTCAAAAAA
>NW_022200138.1:873-2119 GCF_009176525.2 Contarinia nasturtii | reverse complement strand
AAATCTTTCACGCCCAAATATTCAAAAATTTCGTCGAAATAATTGATGCTCAAATTGAATATTTTCGGCGTAGATTCGTCGTTTAATGAAACCGCCCACGCATCTTCATTTCGATATTGATTATCTGTGTGTGAAAATTTCGGCATTTTTTTGTGGATAAATCACAGCGAAACTACATAAGAATTGAATAACAAAATTATAATTAGCAAAAAGAAAAATCAGTACAGATTGTATTATATAACCTTTTACAAGATCTCGAAAATAATATTTTGGTAATCATAAGAAGAAGCGATCAATAGAGACAGTGACGATCGGAAAGATGTGGTTTTTTTACACACAGAGATATTCTTGTACTATATTATGCCGAAAATAGCATTAAAAATTGACGTATCAGAATTACAGATCAAAGTCAAAGATTCATGCGATTTATAGCATTGTACTATGAAAACACTAATATCAATTTAAGGTTATGTATTGAAATTTGACAAGTTATATAATTCTAAAAATAGTATGTAGTGGTAAGATTTATCAGCTGGTCTAATATGTCCAATTATAATGCTATTTTCAGCATAATGTAGTGTTAGAATATTTCTGTACTCACTTGAATCTGATGTTTTCTATAGTTTTCTCATATTTTCTCTACATTCATCGATTTTCCACTCATTTCAAATGTTTTTCGATGAAACTGATGGCACATTCTGTGAGAATAATTTTCGGTTAAAATACATTAAATATAACATTTCTGATATCAATTTTGTGGCGAAAATGTTGGTAGATAATTTTTCATTGTACTGTGAATAATTATTTAATACAGATTTGTACATTCAAAACCTTTCAGAAATTACTTTTACTATAAGTCCATACTGACGCAATGAAGCAACGCTCCGTTAACAAAAGAATGTCAGATGTTTTTGTGTCGATCCTGGCAGGTAAAAATCCGTAAAAAGATATTTTAAAAACAAAAATCGTTTTATGATTTTAAACGGCCCAGACACACTCAAATACAATGTTGTGTTGAACTGTGTTTTCGTTACCTTTGTCCTTCGCAACATTTATGTGTTTGAAAAAAAAACGTCGATTGGTGTTTATATGTACTGTAAAAAAAATATCAATTTGAGTGAGTGGTCTTATGAGGCATCCGCGTCGATTAAATTTCAATCGCATAGGGTAACTGTGAAACCAACTGAATATCATCTTTTACCGGTAATTTTTGACAATGGATGTGGTTGTAGTTTTGGGTCATCGA
>NW_022200138.1:0-773 GCF_009176525.2 Contarinia nasturtii | reverse complement strand
ATAAAAATCGCCGATCAAAGTGATCATAATAAAAGTGTGGTGTCTTTTGAAAATATCGATAAAACCGATTTAACTTCAAAATTTGATTTAACCATTGCAAATATCGAACATTTAACTGTTGTAAAATTACCGACATTCGAAATGAACGAATTTAAATTAAACTTTTTCATTTTCAAAAATCAAGATCATCTGGCTATGACTTTATCTACTGAATAAGAAACTTTGATGATAGTGAAACTGATTTCGACGAAAAGTAATGATAAATCAATTGTAAAGTCTGGACGGTACAATATTGAAAAGTGTATACCGTGGAATGAGTTACTTGATCCAGCAAACGGTTTTGTCATAAATAACTCCATCAAGCTCGACGTCTCTTTTACGGCACATTCTGCCATTCAAAATGCAAAGACAATTTTCCAAGCAGAGCGATCAAATCTATCAGCAGCCATTAAACATATGCGGTTTTACCTTGAAATCCCAAAAATAAGCAAATTGCAAAAAGATGGAATTTATTCACAGGAAATAATGATTCTCGGCACACCGTGGGTGGTACAAGCTTGCAAGTTTTCGAACGATGACAAACAAACACTTTCTGTTATTTTGCACTGCCAAAAAGATACATATTCGAATAGGTCTTACACGGCATCTTTTTCAACGAAACTTGTGCCATTTAGAGACAAGGCAGAAGAATTTGAACGCCACTTTTCCCCATGTGTATCCACTGATAATATCCTGTTTTGCTATCGATTGAATGGGACAACTTATTTGATGCG
>NW_022200131.1:1134-2009 GCF_009176525.2 Contarinia nasturtii | reverse complement strand
ACTTCTGCCCATCCGCTGACCTGTAGGTTTAGCTGGAAGCCCGCCATTTTCCACGCTCCGCAGGTTGCGCGTCGCGATCGCCGAACGGGATCAGCGTCAGCACCGACCGGACGCGGCCGGCAGGCTCAACGTCGGTGATCGAGTACTCGACGCCGTCCGCGACGACCTTCGTCGTTTTCCAATCGACCGGCACCTCACGGGCGGGCAACTGCAGGTGCTCTTTCAGCGGCTTGACCCTGGATTGAGCCGCGCCGGGATCGATGCCAGCCCGGTACAGTGCGCCAGTGGCGCCTGGCTTACCGTACATGCCCGCTACGCTCCGAGGATCCCGGCCGGGCTCGATCAGCAGCACCCTACAGCCGAAGTCGTCAGGGTCGAAAAAGGTCCCGAAGTCGTCGTCGCCGATCACTTCGTGCCCTTCTTGGCCGCCGCCGCGTCAGCCTTCGCCTTTTCTTCGGCTTCGGCCGCAGCCTCTGCCGCCGCTTCGGCCTCTTCGGCGCGGTACTGCTCGAGCTCGTCATCGGTCGCGTCGCGAGCCAATTTCGAACCGATCCAGTCATTACGTACTGCGCGATCGACCTGGAGAATTTCGCCCTTATCAACGAGCTCGCCAGAGATCCACAGACTATCGAGCAACACGACTACAAAGCCGGTCGGCAAGAATTCTGTAACTTGCATGGAGATTACCTATTCAGGAGGAAATGCGACAAAAAAGGGGGCTTGCGCCCCCATACCTGCCCGCTATTTCAGGTTCCGATTACTGCGACGCTTTCTTAGCGATGCAGAACGATTCTTTGCGACGGTTGACGACGTCGACGTCTTGGAACGCGCGCAGCACCAGGCCGTCGCTCGCTGCCAATTTGGCCGCGTCAACC
>NW_022200131.1:0-1034 GCF_009176525.2 Contarinia nasturtii | reverse complement strand
TCAGGGTTTGCATGGCCTGGCCACGCTCGATGATGCCGGTCAGGTAGGCCAGCGCGCCGCGATCGGCGTTGTAGGTGCCGATCTTGGTCAGCATGTCGACCAGCTTGCCGAAGGTGACGCCGGTCGATGGATAGACCAGGCCAGGCACGCCGACGTCCTGCAGCAGGCCGAGAGGCGCCTTGCCGCCAGGACCGGCCAGCATGGCGTAGTCAATCGCAACGCCCATACCGTCGAGCAGGTCATTGATGATCAGCGCCTCGATCGAGCGCGACGCCTGTTTGCGCAGCTTGCGAGTCACCGGAATGGCGCCCGCGATGGTTTTCGGCGTCATGTTCAAGGTCGTGAAGTCGAACGAGCTGTCTTGCGCGTCCTCACCTTCGCCCAGCCACACGAACGAGGAGCCGCTCGTTTTCTTCGGCAAATCGACGTCACCGTCGAGGCCGGTCAGCATTTGCATGCCGAGCTGAGCCATTACCACCTTGTTGCGCAGCACATCAGCGAACTGATCGAGCAGCAGATCGGTAGTAACCAGCTCGCCACCCTTGCCCGGCGTGCCCTTGGAAAGGCCGCGCATCAGAATGTCGTGCGGCACGTAGAAGCCGCGCGCATCCTTTTTCATCGTGGTAGCGGCGGCGACGTTGACCTCTTTCTCGAGGCCCGCCTTGCTCCAGTCACCAGTAGCGGAGGCGTTGAGCGCTCGCATCAGCGAGTAACGCGAGGCCTCTTTATCGGAAACCCCCAGGCCGCGAGCGCTGACGTCGTGCTGCAGGAAGCCCGGCAGGTCGCGGTCGCCTTGCTTCGGCGTTTCGGTGACAGTGATAACCGGCTGTTTCGGGGCCTGGCGCTCCAGGAGCACGCCACGGAACTGCTCGATGGACTGACCGGAAGTGATTGCGCTTTGCGCCAGGTCGCGCTGGTTGAAACGCTCGCCCAGGGCGAGCAGGTCCTCGACGCGGGTACGCTCGAGCAGCACCGGATCGGTGGTGGCGGTGATTACTGGCGGCACTTGGGTACGGGTGCCGTCGGTAGGGTTC